>NC_045972.1:21139805-21439805 GCF_010909765.2 Amblyraja radiata | reverse complement strand
ATCTTCGGTATAAACCAGCATCTGCAGTTCCTTCCTACACATACTAAATCACTTCATTTAAGTGCTCTCAAAAATAATTTGACACCAATCCGTGTTGGGAGAAGCAATGAACCTTTGGTAGGTTTTACGGATCAAGATTAAAGGTGAAGATAGAAGAGATAAAGATATTTGTGGAAGCAATTACAAAGCTGCAGAAACAGCCAGTAATATTGGAGCAAATTGGGCGAGGCCAAAATACTGTATACAGAGACAGTACCAGCCTCCTTCAAGACAACATTATCAATGAAAGCAGAATTTGTTTAAAATACAAAGAAATAAGTAGAAGTATGATTATAATCTACTGAACTGAGAAATTAAGTAGCTATTTCTGGAAAATGGCACACATAACATTAGTTCCTCCCACAAACCCCTCTACACCCTGAAAATTCATTCTTCTTGCGGCTGATGTATCTTTGTCAACCTGGACGAGGGAGTTAGTGATCCTTGCCGGCAAGACTACGTGGAGGCAGGAAGACTCCCTTATCCCCTGACCTGAATGATCTCCGGAGACCAAGAACAAATGAAATGTTAAACCGTTAAACAACTGCATTGCTCCCAATACCACCCCGGCTATGCTAAGAGAACTAACACAAGCATCACATTCCTCCCCTGTTAACCATGTAAGCAGATTGTACATAGCTTCATAAAATATGTATGTTAATATAATCAACTGTAAATGCAAAAAAAAAAGCTTAATTCTTATTTAAAAGGACAAGCTGTACCATTTTCCCTTGTAGTCCAGTCCCCCAATGTCATACCGGCTCCTGTTATTCACAATGAGGCAAATTAAATAAATGCATAACAGGTTGGATAGCAGCTGAGAACCTGTGTACATTTTATTGGTGCAGTAACATTTTATGCAGTGACTGAAAAGTCCTATGGCCACAGCAGGCCTGAACCAAGGGTGGCTTGAAGGCAGTAGGAAGTACAGACCCGGGGAAAAGAAAGTCTTGTGAGCAGTGAAGGATTCAGATGGTTGTCCGTGTGGAACTAACTCAGTGAAAGAGGCTCTTTGGTCTGCCCGAGCTTTGTTGACCTCCCAGTGGAGCGAGATGTCTGTTGGGAAATGTTGCCGACTGGCCCGCTCCAGACTGCAGGAGTACGTGCTGAGGGACTTACTGAAGCTTGGTGCAGCCAGTAGGCCACATGAGTGGCAAGGGTGGTGGATACATTTGTGTAAACAGTATTGAATGTATGTATATTGGATGTTGGATGGAGTCTTGTAAGGATCATGAATTGTATATATTTATTTCTCAAAGTGTATTTTGAAATTAAAAAAGGGAAAAAAGGAACTAATAAAATCATGCTGCCATAATATTGAGTATTTTTCCAGGATAGCAACATGAATTCCACAACTGGCTGTTCTCTTCAGAGGGCAAGACCAAGTTATCCAGGATTCCTGGCTCCAAACTGGATTCATGGCGGTCCCCCTCATGAGGGTGTGTGCGTGAGTGTGTGTGAGGGATGTTTTACCATATGCGATACAGTGCTGAGAAAAAGCAAGCTGATGCATCTCCATAGAGGGTGAAGCAGAATTGAACGTGGCTCTGTACCAAGACTTGACTTTTAACAGCAAAGCTATAAAGCAGCACACAAACACTGGATGTCCAATCTCATGCTTGAGAAATGGCTGTCTGTGGACTTATAAAGCAAGAATTAATTGCATATATGTAACGCCTTTCAAAACCTCACAACATCCCGAAGCGCCTATCCAGGCAATGAAGTACTTTTGCATTGTGTTTACTTTTGTAATGCAGGAAATGTGACTGTCAATTTGCACACATCTTCCACAAGAACATTGAGAATCGTTCAATACAAATTTTCACAGCACTATTTCTATGAAGAGCTGAAGAGTTATCTAATAATCATCACTCAATATTATTAAACCAGGTGTTGTATTATGTCATTTCTGTTTGTAGATACAAATGTCTTAACATGGCAATGGTGAATACACTTCAAAGGCAGTCTCACAGAATGTCAGTCTGAAGAATGGTTTCGGCCCGAAACGTTGCCCATTTCCCGTCTGTCTTTACTTTTTGTTGTTGTTTTTTTTGTCTTGTTTTAGTCAAATTTTAATTATTAGGCTGTGTTATGCGTGGAGGGGGGGGCTGAAACATGGTTTTCTGTCTCTCCCTTCGGGGGAATGCGACTCTTCTTGTCGTATCCCCCTTCTCTGCCTCCGTCTGCGCTGAGGCCTCCAACTGCGACCGACCTCGAGGTTCCGGAAACAGAGCCAGCCAGGATCACCAGCGCGAGGCTGGCCATCTTTGAGCTGCGGCGGCGTTCCGGCGGCAGCGGCACGACTAGGGGCTGAGACGGCGCTTAGGTGAGGGCGGCCCGGTTCGGGGCTAGGACGGCGCTCCGGTGAGGGCTGCCCGGCTCGGGACTGAGACGGCGCTCCGGTGAGGGCGGCCCGACGCGGGGCTGAGACGGCGCTCCGGTGAGGGCGGCCCGGCTGGGGGCTGAGACGGCGCTCCGGTGAGGGCGGCCCGGCTCGGGGCTGGGACGGCGCTCTGGTGAGGGCGGCCCGGTGCGGGGCTGAGACGGCGCTCCGGTGGCAGCGGCACAGCTCGGGGCTGGGACGGCGCTCCAGTGGTTGAGGCGGCGTTCTGGCGGCGGCAACCTGAATCCGGGGCTCGGCCGCAGGCCAGTGGACGACATCGTCGGGAGCTCACAGGTCACAGGCTGGTGCCTGTTTTCCGGAGCTCGCGCGGCAACAGCTGCGTCCGCTGGACTGGAGGGCGGCAGCTTCGACCACCCCGGGCCGCGGAGCTTGAACCGGCCCGTTCGCGGAGCTCGGTTGAGCCGCGGGACTGACTTCCATCGCCCGGTGGGGTAACAACATTTCGCCTCAGCGCAGAGGGAGAACGAGGAAGGAAGAGACAGTAACTTTAAGATTTTGCCTCCATCACAGTGAGGAGGTGCCTGGTGAACTCACTGTGGTGGATGTTAATTTGTGTTTATTGTGTGTTTTGGTGTTTATTATTATATGTATGGCTGCAGGCAATGACATTTCGTTCAGACCGAAAGGTCTGAATGACAAATAAAGGATCTAATCTAATCTAATCTAATCTAAATCTTTCTCCAGCATTTTTGTGTACCTTCACTGAATGTTAAATTCATTGTGATATCCTGTGGTTAGAGAATGCTGGTTCATTATGTCCTCCATTCTAATCTGATTTAGCCTATGTATAATTTCAGGCCCACTCACATGATCGACATTAACAACTTAAAACTATCTTTGTTCATGGGATGTAGACACCTGGAATTGCCAGCATTTATTGTCTATCCTTAATTGCCTTGAACTGAGGAATCGCATTAGTGGATGCGGAGTCCCATAAGAGGCCACACCCAGTAAACTGAACATTTCCTTCCCTGCAAGCCATTAATTTAAGACATTGAATTCATTGCCACCAGCATAATCAAGAACGAGTCTCACCCTGGTCACTCCCTCTTCTCCCCTCTCCCATTAGGCAAGAGGTACAGAAGTGTGAAAACGCACAACTCCAGATCCCGGGACAGTTTTTTTCCCAGTGGTCCTGAGCTACCATCTACATTTTTGGAGACCCTCGGACTATCTTTAATCAGATTTGACTGGACTTTATCTTGCAGAAAACGTTATTTCTATTATCACATATCTGTGCACTGTGGATGGCTCAATTGTAACCATGTACAATCTTTCCGCTGACTGGTTAGCACACAACAAAAGCTTTTCACTGTACCTCGGTACACATGACAATAAACTGAACTAAACTCAACTGACTGGTGTCATCCCAGGGATATGGGCTCTGATCAAGATTAGCGATTTGAAATTTTTATGGAAAATATACAGCACAGATTTCAAATGTAAAACAATGGCAAATATTCCATAAGTTCTGAGCCATGACAATGGAATTCATTTTATTTAGGTCATCTTAAATTGCTGGCTTTGCCTTTGATTTGAAGGAATCAAATTAACATTTACAACTGCACAATTTATATGCATTTATGCATGGGATTAACAGCAGAATTACTGTTAATGTTATTTCAGATTTCTCACAGAACCCTCTTGATTCATTCCCTGACTGAATTCCTCAGTGCAATTCTTATTATGGAATGAAAAATATTTCAAAAAGAAACCATTAGTCAGAATAAAAAAAACCTAAGATTAACGCTAATTCTTTGTAATGGTTTGATTTTTAAAAGTGGATTTTTGATGGTGCGAATCAGTCTTTAAACTCTTTTAGTGTAGTGCTTTCATAATGATTAAAGCATGGCCTTTAGCAATAGAGATGCTAAAGACTACATCAAAACAGAGAAGGAACCAGATTTCAACTATTGCCTCAGAGCTGACTGCACATCAATGGACATCATACTTTCTACAAAATTAACATCTTTTGAAATGCCTTTACTCATTCCTTTATATTTGTGCCCACTCCGCCTTCTCCCTCCCCCTGGAATTCTCAAGACAAAAGTGGAGAATCTATTAATCCAGACGCTATCATTTAAATATGTAAGCAATTTATCTCATTAATTGCGATGGCAAATCTTACTTTAAATCTAACCCTTAATGCCGACAGCCTTGGTGAAATGTATACATGTCCAAGCCTTGCAAACCTGTCTTCTAATGCTTGTCTTTATATATTTTGACGTATTTTGATGCTTGTCTTTAGAAGTTTTATCGGGATGTATCACAGAATGGTTTAGGAACAGTTCTATTGAAGACCGCAAGAAATTGTAGAGAATTGTTGACGCAGCCCAGACCATCACACAAACCAACCTCCCTTCCATGGACTCAATTCACACTTCATGTTGCCTTGGCAAGGCCACCAGCATAATCAAGAACGAGTCTCACCCCCTCTTATCCCCTCTCCCATCAGGTACAAAAGTATGAAAACATATACCTCCGGATTCAGGGAGTTTCTTCCAGCTGTTATCAGGCAACAGAATAGTCATCTCATCAGCTCGACTGTAGCCCTGACCTCCCCTATACCTCATTAGATACGTTTGACCTATCTTTAATCGGACTTTTTCTTACAAGAAATGTCGTACCCTTTATCTGTGCACTATGGATGGCTTAATTATAATCATGTATAATATTTTCTTTGATTGGATAGCACGCAAGCAACTGAATCATCCTAACAACAACTAGATAGCGGTACTGAGCTACTTTCTGCCTCATTTTAATGGGACAATTTTTAATTGGACTTTACCTTGCACTAAACGTTATTCCCTTCATCATGTATCTGTACACTGTGGATGGCTCGAATGTAATCATGCCTTTCTGCTGCCTGGTCAGCACGCAACAAAAGGCTTTCACTCGGTACACATGACAATAAGCTAAATTAAACTACGTATTTTCCTATCGGGTTTAGGTGTTAAGCCATACTCCAAGGCCTGGAGCCCCCAATCCAAGCTGACTATTTTAGTCTGAAGAAGGATCCCGACCCAAAACGTCGTCTGTCCATTCCATCCACAGATGCTGCCTGACCTGCTGACTTCCTCCAGTAGTTTGTCTTTTGATAATTTTAGTGCAGAAGTGGAGGGAAAACTCACTATCAGAGGTGCTATCATTTCGATAAGATATTACGCTGAGGCATTATCTTTTTAAGGGGATGTAAAATTAAGCTATGGAGCATGGGAGTTCTTCCAGAAAAGAAATAAAGTGCTGGAGTAACTCAGCAGGTCAGGCAGCATCTCCGGAGGACATGCATAGGTGATGTTTCAGGTGGAGACCGTTCTTGATGTTCTTTTGTGTAAAGCAGCATCTGCAGTTTCTTGTTTCTACTATAGTTCTTCCTGAAACCTTGTTAAGCATCCATCTCTCAATCGACATCTTTGAGAGAGTTCATCTGGTCATATTCGTGTTGTTATTTGTGGGATCTTGCTGTGCACGAACTGGCTGCCATATTCCTTATATTACCTCAAGAAAGCACTTAAGCATCCATCTTACCAGGTTTAGCAATGATTTTCTAGTATTTCTTCCACTCTTGTGTGCAGCATTTAGTGTTCACAATGTGGCCTCCTAAGTGGAGAAACCAAATTAAGATTGGGTGATCGCTCGGCAGAGCATCTGCATTCACCTAAGCTTCCTGTGACCTTCCTGTGACCTTACACTTTAGAGATACAGAGTGGACAAAGGCTCTTCAGCCCGCCGGGTCCACGCCAACCAGTGACAATCTTGTACACAAGCACTATCCTATTTTCTTATTCCATCCCCTTCCTGTCCATAGTACTGGTGCAATGCCAGTCAATATTTAGAAAGCTAAAATACAGCATTATTACAACCGTATTAGTTTAGTTTAGAGATAAAGCGTGGAAACAGGCCTGCCGAGTCAGCCCCGACCAGCGAACATCGATACACTAGTTCTATCCTACACACTAGGGACCACTCACAGAAGCCAATTAACCTACAAACCTACACATCTTTGGGATGTGGAGGAAACCAGAACCCCCGGGGGAAATCCACAGGGAGAATGCACACACTCCGTGCCGACAGCACCCTTAGTCTCTGGCGCTGTTTAGCACATTGTGTCTTTTTTTTGGTAAACCCGCATCTGCAGTTTCTTGTGTTTGCAGTATTATTTGTTGCAGTGAAAATGTTCGGGCATTGCGACCAATCTATTCTTTATTAAGAGACCCTTTATCCTGAGGGTGGGTGACATTTGTATTATAAAACTGTGTAATCCACAAATGCACAGGGTATTACTTTTTCTGAAATTAAAGCTTCAGTGCTCCCATGAAACAGCGCCACATTCTGACCACACATTAATTGAAAGTACAATTAACTAATTAAATGCAAATAGGAACCAGCATCCGAGAGGGAAAAAAGAAATTGTGATTCAGCCAAGGAAATGCAGCAGAAGAGAAACGTTTTTATTTCCCCCTGCGGCGAAGAACATTCACAGAGAAGGTAAATGCATTTCTGTCATCCGTTCAGAGGGATATGGGCCAAACAGGCAGGTGGGACTAGTGTAGATGGGACATATTGGTCGGTATGAGCACGTTGGGCCGAGGGGTCTGTTTCCATGCTGTATGAATCTACGACTCTATAAAGGCAATTAAATGTGCATGGCTGGATGGAGTTTGGCTACAAATTTCAGGTCTGCCATTAGGAGCAAGTGCCAAGAGATGGTTAAATCAGTGTGGCACAGTGGGTTAGAGATGATGCCACACAGCACCAGACACCCTGACCTTGGGTGCTGTCTGGGTGGAGTTTGCATGTCTTCACTATGACCACATGATTTCCCTCCGGGTGCTTGTTTCCTCCTACATCCCCAAAACCTGTGGGGTTATAGGTTAAATGGCCTCTGTAAATTGCCCCTAGTGTGCAGGGGCAATGGATAACATATAAACATAGAAAATAGGTGTAGGAGGAGGCCACTTGGCCCTTCGAGCCTGCATCGTGAACGAGTGTGAACGAGTGATCGATGGTCAGCGTGGACTCAGTGGGCTGAAGGGCCAGTTTCAATGCTGTATATCAGAAATTAAAACTAAAATCAGGCAGATGTTTCCATATAAATGTGATTTTCCCAGTGAGCATTGGTGACTGTTAATACATATTTCCTCACAATCTTGCAAGGAAAGTCGCTGCAAATGGTGAACTATCCTTGCTGGGAGTTCAGGAATGTTCCAGGCTGGTGAAATGGAGTCAATGCAAAACAATTTTACTCCCTAAAAACTATTGACAATCTATGTTTCCACTAAACTATCTGTGTGACTCTCCCTAAAAACTGTCTCTTTAATCAATTTGGCATAATGTCTCCATGTGCGCTTATGTAAAATGTTGTTTGTTTACCCTCATGTGAAACACTTCATGACATTTTACTGTCATTTATTTTCATGTGGATATTGCATTTGGAAGTGTTATTCTGAATTGTGAGGGGCATTTTACAAGTTCTGATCATCCTCTCTGAACTCCTGCAGCACTCTGTGTAAGAATGTTGGATTGCCCTGAATTTTACTTCTGTATCTACCTTCAGGGCACACAGCATCTTCCACTTGGATATAGGGTGACTCGATTAACCATGGGTAAAATTGGCTTGAGAGAGATTCCTTGTTTGCGATTCCTTGTATGTGATTATCTTTTTGTTTGCAGATGTAATCATGAAATTCCTGCCTCTTATCTGTTAGGCCAAGATTTCCACAAAGAACCATTTCTGTGCCATTTACTTTTATAGTGTCAACATAATATATGGGCCTTGGCAGGTTTTCATCTACACTTCACGCTGCCTCAGCATGGCCGGCAGCATAATCAAGGACCAGTCTCACCCAAAGATCCTATAGTGGAGCAAGATAGATCACTCCTGCTAAATGCAATGGGCTGACGTATAGTACGCAACGGAACGGAACATGGGCCGTTTTTTCATTTATTTCCGTAACCCGACCCGATCCGACTCACAATGTAATCAACATTGCGGAGAACAGTTCGTGTTAATAAATTAAAATTCTGAAAATGAGAAGATTTTTACCAAATAACTTTTATTTTTACGAGGATGTTTCCGTAACCAGTTTCCATCTCCGACTTAGTATCCTATGGGATCTTTGGTGCGGAGACGGAAGCCGGTTACGGAAATGGGGCCGAAAATTACCTATGAATCTGCCCATGACCGTACTACGTTTTTTTTGTCGAGTGATCTATCTTGCTTGCTATAGGATCTTTGGTCTCACCCAGTCACTCCCTCTTCTCCCCTCTCCTATCAGGCAAGAGGTACAGATGTTTGAAAACACCCACCTCCAGATTTAGGGACTTTCTTAGAAACATAAAAACATAGAAAATAGGTGCAGGAGTAGGCCATTTGGCCCTTCGAGCTTGCACCGCCATTCATTATGATCATGGCTGATCATCCAACTCAGTATCCTGTACCTGCCTGCTCTCCATACCCCCTGATCCCTTTAGCCACAAGGGCTTTCTTCCCAGCTTTTATTAGGCAACTGAATGGTCCCCTCATCAGCTAGACTGCGGTCCTGACCTGCCATTTACCTCATTTGAGGCTTTTGAACGATCTTTCATTGGCCTTAACGCACTAGGTATTGTACCCTTTATTTGTGCGTTATGGATGGCTTGATTGTAATCATGTATAATCTTTTCTTTGACTGGATAGCACACAAACCAAAGCTTTTCACTGTGTACCTCAGTGCAAATGGCAATAATATAATAAACTAAACTAAATATAAATTTGTCATATTCTCAAATAAATTAACACTAACATCAGATTGGCAATGGGTAGATAAATGCAACCAGCAGTTTAGGATGCTGCTTTTACAATGCGGAAAGTGCAAGAAGTTGTTGTTTCTGAATTTATATTACTTATAATTAGTAATCCTCAGAGGATAGAAGCAGCTACATAGACTTACAAAGCCTAATAGGCTCCCTCTAAATATAGCATGATAACTCTATTTAAAGATAAACTCTATTTAAAGATTGCAAACAAGCAGCTTCTGAAAATAATCTGCTATATGTTCTTGTATACATTTATATCTTCTATTCTGGTTAAATTATGAAACTTGTAAAGTCTAATGAGAAAAAATCTTCCTCGGTTAAATTAGTGAATAAAGACATTTGATCAGAATTATATGGATTTGTTAAGGTGTATTGGTTCAGATTAGCTAAAACATATGTTCTCACTTTCTTCAGTAATTTGGCATTGTGGGGGTGAGGGGGTGTCAACAAATAAATTAATGGCCTGAAGAAATCTGCAGAAGGGTTCTGACCTGAACGTCACCTGTCCATGTTCTCCAGAGATGTTGCCCGAGTTACTCCAGCACTTTGTGTCCAAATTGATAGCCACCTTTTAGTATGGTCTTTATAAGGGAATAAAAGGTGACCTTTGACCTTCATTGAGACAGAATTTGGGAATTTACAGGGAGACAATGCTTCTTAAATTGTTTTTCTTACTGAGTACAGTTTAAACATGTTTACGTTTCTGCCTCGCTTTAAATCAACCATAAGAGGCTGACCTTGCTGAGGTAATTATCAAGCAATTACTCTGTTGGTTAACAGCAAAGGTAATCTTCCCCATTATTTGATGCGTTTGTTCTCCGGGTGTCTTTGGTTCCGAGCAATGGATATTTGTACTCCTGGAGTCCACTGCTTTTTCACGACAATTCAATCTGTTTAATTTTCATAAGCTACCTTTTATATCAAATGGGATTTCTACCCGCCCCAAATATTAAATCAATAAAAAAAAAATCTTCTGCCTGTTACTTGGCCCCTCATTGAATGCGCAGCCTGATAATGAAGTAGCCTTCAGTTTCTTTGTTTTACTGCAGCATCAGCTTGTTTCAACCACGAGACTCTGACTCTATTTGTTATGCTGTGTAAACTGGAAGGACCGACTGGGTAATCACTAGCAGTACCGTGACACTGTGGAGCAAGGGATTACACAGGGGACAAAGTGGGACTGTGCACAGAAGAGACCCAGTGGTAGCAGTGGGAGAATTTCATTATTAGGAGGGGGATCTTGACGGGGAGTCCCAAATGTGTTGCCTCCCAGTGTCAGGGTAAGGAACGTAATGGAGCAGGTAGAAATTCTTCCTGAAAGGGAGGGCAACCAGAAGTTGTGATAGAACATAGAACAATACAGCACACAAAAAGACCCTTTGGCCCACAATGTCTATGCCGAACACGATGCCGAGACCTTCTCTTATCTACCAACGCATAATTCATATCCCTCCATTCCTTGCACATCCATGTGCCTATCCAAAAACCTCTTAAATGTCACTATCGTATCTGCCTCAACCAACAACCCTGGCAGCACGTTCCAGGCACTCAACACCCTCTGTGTAAAAAAGCTGCCCTGCACATCCTTTTTATGGTTGCTCATACAATAACAAATCACACAGAGATGAAGAGAAAGAGGTGATCGTTGTTGAGGGGGGAGTAGGAGATGGAACAGTGTCTCATCTAAAGAACTTCCTGCTGGCACCATCACTATTGTCGATAATGGATGGTGCCAGAAGGATGTTCTTTAGATGAGGCACCATTCTACTTCCGACTCCCTCCTTGACAAAGACCTCCATTGTGAATGCACAGAGAATGGACAGATACGTGGATAAGAGAGGTTTAAAGGGAAATGGGCCAAACGTGGGCAAACAAGACTAGCTTAGATGGGGCATCTTAGTCGGCATTAATGAATAGGGCCGAAGCACCTGTTTCGGTTTTGTAGATGGAGAATTTTAGTTATCCTTAAATAGAGTGGAAATATACACAATACGCAGTGTACTGGAGTCTCCCATTTTGATCTATTGGTAAGTGAACCTGTCAGTACATTGGGAGCATAAGTTATTGCATCTCAGGGTGAAAATGACATTAATATAATTCAATGTGACATAATTTGGAATTAAATAACATTACAATGCACTACAACTTTAAAAGGGTCAACTTCAAGACAATAAAGGATAGTTTAAACAAATCATCTGGAGAGAGCAGGTACTTAAGAAGACCTAATTTAAGGGCACAGCAATGAACATGGAATTCAAGTTCAAGTCAAATTGAGTTTATTGTCATGTGCGCCAATACCATGAGGTACAGGTACAATGAAAAGCGTGCTTGAAGCAGCATCACAGGCACTTAGATTCAAACAACACACAGAACATAAATTATACAAGAATTATATAAGACTTGTATAACAGAGTGAAAAAGACATGAGTGTAAAAATGCAATTAGAAACCAGTTCATAGAACTGCAAGAGGCGGTCTGTGGTGTTCCATTGCTGAGGAAGGATTAAGGGTTGTGCATGTCAGTTCAGCATCTTGATGGTTGTTGGAAAGTTTTTCCTGAACCTGGTGGTGTGGGATCATCAGGCTCCTGTACCGCCTGCCTGATAGTAGCAGGAGAAACAAGGTCATTGTGGGGATCCTTGATGATAGATGATCTCTTCTTGAGGCAATACCTCAAGTAGATACTTTCATTGTTGTGGAGGGCTATACCCATGATGGACCACGCTGTGCCCACTACTCTCCGCAGCCTCCTGCATTCATGTGCGTCGGTATTGCCCTACCAGGCCACGATGCAACCAGTCAGGGTAGATTCTGCAGTGGAGAAAAAGGATTGGTGACGTTTCAGGTCAGGACTCTTCTTCAGATTGAATAAGGGTCCTGACCCAAAATATCACCCATTCTTTTTTTCCAGTGATGCTGCCTCGTCTGCTGAGTTACTTCAGCACTTTGCGTCTATCTTTGGTGTAAACCATCATCTGCAGTTCTTTGTTTCTAGATTCTACAGTGCATCTGCTGAAGCTGCTTAAAGTATGCAGTAACATGCCTTATCTCCTTAAACTTCAAAGTGGAGGTGCTGGCATGCCATTTTTTTATCAGGCACCATATCCCCAGATTAAAGAAATGGATTGAAAGATTAAAAATCTGCAATAAAGTTGCAAATCGTATAAATTACTTCACAGATATGTTTTGATACAACTTTTGACACACTTCCAAATGAAAGGCTGCCATACAAGTTTAGAAAACGAAAAACAAAAAGGGCTGGAGGAAGTCAGCGGGTCAGGTAGCGTCTGGGGAGGGAATGGACAGCCGACATTTCAGGTTGGGACCCTTCTTCAATCCAATTCAAGTTCGGAACTTTGGATATCCCGTCTAAAACTTAAATGTGCTAAGAAACAGAACTTACTCCCGCTACAGCTTAGTCCTTGTGAAGTGATATCAACTAAGCACGATGTTTTGACTATAATGCTTCAAGAATTAGTGTTGGGGCCTCTCCTGACTCAGATCCGATCTGCATTAATCATGATAATTTTTCAAAACTGTCAACACAAAACCGATGGCTAAATAGTTTCCTTCTGTGTGGTTTTACCCTGTAATCACATACAATTTGAATTTGTAACTCAGCACTGATAGAAGAAAGTAGGCAGAATATATAACACACAGCCGAGGCCCATGTCAGGTTCTGGATGCTCGATGAAAGGAACGGGGGACAAAAAGTACTTGATAAATTGCTGACAATTCTACTTTAAATCAAGTAGGCACCAGACTGAATATGCTGTGCAGAACCATGCAGTTCTGATCAGGCAAACCTCCGGTCAGACACAAAATGCTGGAGTAACTCAGCGGGACAAGCATAATCCAGTTCCTTGTGTGTCCATCCAGAGATGCTGCCTGACCCTCTGAATTATTCCAGTACCTTGTGACTGACTGAAAGCTTGCCTGACGGAATCAGGGTGGGATGGTCACCCCTGCATCATGTGCAACATCACCGCATCAGCTGTTTGTAAAAACCTCTCACCACCTTCTCTCGGGACTCCTTTCACTTTACTGACTGGTGTAAGAATTGACTACTGCTCAAGTGAAACAGTACCACAGGTAACTGTGCTTTTCTCTAACTGAATGTCAGTATAACATAAATGATAGAAATCATCGGGTCACATTTGCACAGGTACACGGATAGGATAGGTTTAGAGGGATATGGGCCAAATGCAGGCAGATGGGACTAGTTTAGATGAGGCATGTTGGTCGGCATGGGAAACTTGAGCCAGTTTCCACATTGTATGACTCCATGACACATCTACTTGAAATGTTTACACAAGGAACTGCAGAACATACTGGAACCTTGAGCAAAACACAAAGTGCTGGAGTAACTCAGCAGGTCAGGCAGCATCGGTGGAGGGAATGGACAAACAACATTTCGGGTCTGGTTGGTCTGAAGAAGAGTCCCAACCCAAATCGTCACCTATCCATTCCCTCCACAGGTGTTGCCTGACTTGCTGAGTTACTCCAGCGCTTTGTGTTTTAAACTGTTGACTGTTTCTCACTTCACATGCTGAGCATTTTCCAGCATATTTAGATCTCTTACACCTGGAGCATTTAGCTTATTTGCAGTCATCATACACACTTCCACTAAATTGCACGAGGGTGCGACCTAATTATTGTATTGAGCAGGGCGAGGGTTCAATGTTGAGCTACCCGCTGCTAAGGCATTACCTGAAAATTTGTCCTCAATGTCCGATATAACTAGCATCCACAATACCTTAAAGGAGTTGGATTCAAGGGGCTGAAGGTTAAATGAATAAGAATCTACCTCCAAGACACGGACCGTCAAAACCTGTAAGTTGTAGACCACTCTTTCATCCGAGCAATATTTAAGGCTACAGTTTGCAGGAAGCAGAGACGAGAAATGGTACACTGAAATGTTTTATTTTCCACAGTTGCTGTGATTTATGAAAGGTGTACCTCACCATGGGAAGATAATGGCATTTGAAATGGTTCATTTCATAAATCTATCTGCATGTCCCCAATGAATACACGACTCTTTGTGCTCTTGAATCGAATAACGTTTTCATCTGCTATTGACATGAAAACAACAGGACCAGCGTCGTTTTTTTTGTGCCCACTAATGATGCCGTTACTGAAGAGCTACTGCTCAAGAGCGTCTCAGGGGCTTTGGGCAGAAGCTGTGGGAACTTGTATCAACAAAATGAAGAAATAATCAACATGGAGCACTTCCCCACTATCCTCGAAAGCTACACACATTAATAATATAGGTTAACTTCGCATTCCTGCAACCACTTTGCAGAAATATGACACAGTCTGCAATTTCATAGCTCCTGCTATCATTCTTTCCCTCTGCATTTCCATATTTTGACTTGTGTTTGAATAAACCAATTTCAAGGTCAATTTCTGTTGTGCATTGCTTTCCATTGAAGGTAACCCCATTAAATTTGGATGAAAATTCACAAAACTGGTTCAACACAAACTATACAATTAGTTTCGCACTCACTGCAGGAATGCATAAATCAAAGATGATGTATAATATGAGACCATTGTAAAGGTCAGTCTTATCAAATGCACTAATGCCACTGATCTTTTAATTAATTTTGTCAATGTTTCTGTGATCTATTTTTAAAGTATTCAAAAATGTATGTTTTATCTTTTTTTTTCAAAGAGAGGGGTCAGTGTTAGCTGTTCCTAACAATTTTAGTGCATAAAAGTCAAGGGCAAATATAAGCAGTCACTTATAGAAGGAAAATAAATGTATTCAAGTATAATAAATATGCTACTGACTTAAAGAGTGTTGCCTAAAATTCATTCCTAAGTACTAGTATTAAATATACAGTGCAGTAATGACAGCACTGTAAAAACAGGGAACTGCAGACAAAGGGCACAAAGTGCTAGAGTAACTCAGTGGGTCAGGCAGCATCTGGAGAACATAGATAGGTGACGTTTCTTATCCTGACCCGAAACGTCATCTATCCATATTCTCCAGAGATGCTGCGTGACCCACTGAGTTACTCCACCACTCTGTGTCCTTTAAATGACAACATAGTGTACTTTGACAGAATTAATATTACAGACAGAGTTCAACACACTGATACTACTACCGACCACCACCAGCTATGAATGAATTTCTAGGCAAATGCATACAGCATTTAACTGTTAAAATTTGTAAAGGGTTATGGGGAGAAGCCAGGAGAATGGGGTTGAGAGGTAAAGATAGATCAACTGTGATTGAATGGCTTGATGGGCCAAATGGCCTAATTTTGCTCCTATAACTAATGAACTGGTCATAAAGATCTCAAATTTCTTTCATGCTCATGTAACAAAAATTTCACCACTTATGTTACCCATTTAAATCTGTTTCTGCTTCAATCATTTGGAAAACTATGCATTGATCCAACATTTTACCAGAGATGTTAACATGTTCACGCTCCCTCACAAGTTTATTTTAAAGAAAGAGAAGCTAATGCACTTGTGCAACTAAAACAAATAGAACAACCCAGCAACACACCGCAGATTGATCGGCATTGATTCAAAGGCGAATTAACAAAGTAGCTGGGAATAATTGTACTCAAACAAATGATCCTGACCAGTAACCTTAACCTGCCCTTCAAATACACACACATTTTTGCAATTTCCTATTTATTTTCTTGATTTCAGGTATTCTCAAGTTTTCTTTTAATCTGTATGGCAGCACAATACTCCTGGCTACACGTTCATTCTTACAAACATTTACCATTATGTACTATCAATTTTCTGACATTAATTTGCATATGACATGCATTAAAGTCAGTGCTGCGTTAATTATTTAAATGTGTGGCTTAACATTTATATCAACTCAGAACTGAAGAAAGAATCACATAGATCGTGCCCTGGTGAAAAATTGGCTCATACAATTAGGATGAACTTCATTTTCCATCTCAGTTTTTATTTTTTTGACTCTGCTAATATTCAAAATGGTTAGGGCAGCACAGTGTCGCAGCGGTAGAGCTGCTGCCTTACAGCGTCAGATACCCGGGTTCGATCCTGACTACGGGTTTTGACTGTACGGAGTTTGCACTTTCTCCCTGGGATCGCGTGGGTTTTCTCCGGTTCCCTCCCACATTCCAATGACATATATAGGCTAATTGGCTTTGGTAAAAAAAGATAAATTGTCCCTAGTATGAAGGATGGTGTTATTGTACAGGATGATCGCTGGTCAGCAGGGACTCGGTGGGCCGAAGACCCTGTATCTCTAAAGTAAAGTAAATGCACAGTGTTAAGCATGAAACACATATATACATAAGGGGAATCTGCAAACATCTACTGACTACAGGGCCTGTCCCACTTACACAATTTTTTTCGGCGACTTTTCGGTGACGCCTGTTTGGTCGTGAGTAGTGGCCCAAAGAGTCATACCTTTTTCTGGTCGCCGCTGGATTTTCCACATTTTTTAAATTTTCGGCGACCTGCTGCGACTATGACGGGTGCCGGCAAGTCGCCAAAAAAATCGCATACGTGGGACAGGCCCTTACCTTGTTCTCTTATCCCACCACACAATCACTCCATTGCCCCCGATCTCAACTCCCTGGGCTTTCATCTCATGGTTTTCCACCTGAGTCTTGTCCTTCTTCCTCACTGAAAACTTTTGAACCATTTTTAATTGGACTTTATCTTGCACTATATGTTGTACCCTTCATCTGTATATTATGGACGGTTTGATTGTAAATATATATAGTCTTTTCTTTTCTTTGAATCCACCACACTTCTCACATGTGACAATAATAAACTAAACTAATCTAAGGCAAGATGGGGAGGTGGTTGTGGGTTGATTTGAATGAGTTTCCCAGCTTCAAATTAGTTTAGTTTAGTTTATTATTGTCACGTGTACCAAAGTACATTGAAAATCTTTTATTTGCATGCCATCCAGTCAAAGAAAAGACTATAGATGATTACAATCAAGCCGTCCACAATGTACAGGTTAAGAATAAAGGGTACAACATTTAGTGCCAGATAAAGTCTGATTGAAGATCGTTTAAAAGTCTCCAGTGAGGAAGATTGTCAAGACCCAGCATCGAATATTATGCTCCCCAAAAATATTCGAGACCACTTCTCTCAACTTCAGTCAACAAACTTTTGCCCAATATATTGAGAGCGTAAAAGAAAGCTGACCCATGTAGCAGCAACTGCTGACAATGTAAATGGGAGCATCCAGCTTTCTGGAATACTGAATACAGCAGTGAGGAGGGAAATGAAAGCATAAATACAGCTGAAGCAAGATGATTTATGAAATCTCTTGGGTTAATGTCTTTATCTGCAGATGTGACTTCTGTATCCTCCCCATGTTCCTGGGTTCAGTTACTCCCTTTAATTATGTCACCAGCCATCAAAATGTAAACCATTAATTAACAGAAATAAATAGATCATTCTACAAGAGAATGAATCAGACCTCACGAGTGTGGTGAGTCTTAAAGGAGGGTAATAATGTAAAGATAGTCTCACTGCTTTAGCAGTGGGTAAACATTGTGTAACTGGTCTTAATACAGCTGCTAGATTTACATCGAGAGCCACATGAAATGATTCTGTGCAAACAATGAATGGTAGTGAACAACACATTGTTCATCAACTCCACTGTTGGTACAAACAACTCCACAATATTGGCAACTCATATCGCAGATCAAAGAAATTTGCAGCAGAGAGAAAGATAGTCCTTTCAGCCCATCGTATACATACTATCCAATAAAATGGAGCTGCTTTGGAGACTCCCAAATCCAGTCAGCTCAGGTTACCAAAACAACAGGAGATCTGAGCTCTGACGAATAGAATAGATATGAGAGAATACACTAAAATAAAAGGTATAAGACTTTCACTTCAATCATTATACAGATATGAAAGGATCTTCAGTTACATAGGTGCTGGTGAGGCTAAATTATCGCTGAAAAGGTATAACATTTAAAAAAGTTTTAATTCTACTTTTAAAAATAGACAGCTCCCGATTTAAAACCTCAGTGGAAATATCTGTTGGGGAAAAAAATATTTTCCTATTACAGGTGTTCTAAACATCAATTCTTCTTCCTCATCTTTTATTTTAGTACAGTATGGAAACAGGCCCTTCAGTCCACACTGACCTGTTCACACTAGTTCTATGTTATCCGACTTTCTCATCCACTGCGTATACAATGTCAGCAGTTAACCCACAAACCCGCACGTCTTTTGGATGTGGGTGAAAACCGGAGCACAAGGAGAAAACACACGCAGTCTCAGGGAGAACATGCAAACTCCACACCGACAGCACCGAGGTCAGGATTGATCCCGGGAATCTGGTGCTGTGAGGCAGTGGCTGTATCACTGTTCCACCCCTTCTGTTCAATAGTTGTTGAATACCCTCAGATATTTTTTCCTCATCTTTTTGTTACTCACATTACGTTTAAGCTTTGTTTTAATTTTGCTTTGGGTAGAGCCTTGGCTGTGTTTCCCTTTTAAAATGATGCCCTTAGATCAGCCCACTGATGCTTGGTACAAGAATAATAATAACACCAATCCTGCCTCAAGCAATGTCAAGTTACTGTATGTGAGGGAGGTAATGTTTACTCAAAAGGAGACTTCAGCAGCACTCCAAAGACGTAAAGGTTTGTAGGTTAATTGGCTTAGGTAAAATTGTAAATGGTGCCTACTGTGTGGGGTAGTGCTAATGTATGGGGTCATTGTTGGAGGGGCGTGGACTCGGTGGGCCAAAGGGCCTGTTTTCGCAATCTATCTCTAAACTCTAAAGGACAAATTGCTGGAGTAACTCAGTAGGTCAGGCAACATCAGTGAGAAAACATGACGTTTCCGATTGAGACTCTTTGCTAGGCTGATTATGCTTGGCAGAGAAAGCAGGACAAAGCTAAGCAACTGCTCCATTGTGCACAATAGGTTTGTTCTGATAAACTCAGTCTGGGGTTGAGGAAGATCACGTGGCTTGAGATATGCACCTAGCTTATTGGTAAATGGAGAGTAAATAACAGAAATGTCCAACTAATCACTCTTCTATTCAAAATTGGGGTACATTTTGATGCTTGGTATTCATCCTAAAACTGCCATTTGTAATGACCATATGTATTGGGCACTTCCTCCAGAATAACACAATAACATGGTCAAATTCATGCAATGAATCCACACTCTCCACAAGTTTACTTGGTGGCTAATGGATATTTCTAATTGCTGGAATGAATTCCGTGCTTTTCCGCATTGTTCTAAACTGTGAAATAGAGGAATATGGATCACGAGCAGGCAGAGGACATTAGTTTAACTAGGCATCATGCTCAGCCAAAGGCCCTGTTTCTGTGCTGTACTACTCTATGTTCTATGTTCCATGTTCAAATGTTGCCAACCAATCCAGTTGCAGAGGCAACAAGTTCAAAGAAGATGGTGTATTCATAGATGAACTGGGCAGCACAGTGGTGCAGCAGTAGAGCTGCTGCCTCACAATGCCAGAGACCCGGGTGTGATCCTGACTACGGATGCTGTCTGTGTGGAGTTTGCACGTTCTCTCTGTGATCACGTGGGTTTTCTCCGGGTGCTCTGGTTTCCTCCCAAATTCCAAAGATGCGCAGGTTTTTAGTTTAATTGGTTTCTGTAAATTTCCCCTAGTGTGTAGGACATAGATCAAATGTATGGGTGGTCAATGGTCGGTGTGGACTCAGTGGATTGAGGGTCTGTTTCCATATCGTATCTCTGAGCCCCAAGGAATGAGGATACGAAGCAGTTGTAACAAACGTTTTTATTTGTTTTCGCAAATGTTCCCACATACTGTTAGGTGGCAGTCACCAGGAACAGATCCATGGAAGATCATTTGGTGCATTGTTAAGATATTCTAAGTTTGAACAGGCATAGGTCACATCCAAGAAAATTTTACTTTGAACAAAATGTTCCCAATCCACCTGCCAAAAAAACCATTTGAACAAAGGTAGGTCTTACCGCATTGAAGCTCCTGCTCCCTTCCAACATCACTGCTGTGTTTGTGCTGTGTCTTTAGACAAACGTCAACTCAACAGGTATGTAGCACGCAATGCTTCACCTGATTCTCTCGTTGATAGTAATGAATAAAGGCCACAGAAACATGAAGTGCATTTCCAAAGAACATTCTATTTTTTTAAATGGATTCATAGGCAGCTGAGTAAGACAAAACGACCAGCCAAACAAAGCATACATAGCTAATGTCCAAAAGTGGCCCTTCGTCCTCTGAAACCTTCACGAAATACATGCTGGAAGAATGATTATCAGCAAGTTGTTCAAAGATCAAAGTTGAGCACAAAGTTACAATCAGATCCCCGACCCACCTCAAAATTTCCGTTGTGATCTTCCTATGTGATTGGTTAATTCCGTTCAAACTGTGGGTGAAATATGAAGACATAGACAAAAGGAACTGCAGTTGCCGGTCTACCAAAAAAGTGCTGGAGTAACTCAGTGGGTCAGGCAGAATCATAGAAACATAGAAAGGCGATGTTCATGATTTCATAAGTTCATAAGTAATAGGAGGAGAATTAGGCTATTTGGCCCATCAAGTCTACTTCGCCATTCAATCATGCCTGACCTATCTTTCCCTCTCAACCCCATTCTCCTGCCTTCTCCCCATAACCCCTGACACCCGTACTAATCAAAAATCTATCATATCTCTGCCTTAAAAATATGCATTGACTTGGCCTCCATGGCCTTCTGTGGCAATGAACTCCACAGGTTCACCACACTCGGACTAAAGAAATTCCTCATCTCCTCCTTAAAGGTATGTCCTTTTATTCTGAGACTATGGCCTCCGGTCCTGGACTCTCCCACCAATGGAAACACCCTCTCCGCATCCACTCTATCCAGGCCTTTCATTATCGGGTAAGTTTCAATGAGGTTCCCCCTCATCCTTCTAAACCCCAGCGAGTACAGACCCGGTGCTGTCAAACGCTCTGATGTTTCGGGTTGGGAACTCTCTTCAGGTGAAAGATAAATGTTTGTGGCCCAGTCCAACATACAAGAGCACTCTTTAGCCCATCGTGAGTCAATGGATGGATTGTCCACTGCTTCCAATTCCCCCACCGTTCTTCATATAATAAGCCTAGATGGGTGCTGAAGGGAATGAGGAACATTCTTTGCATTTCATCTTCAGTCAGATGTCGTAGGACTAATTCTTAGAATCCAAATGCCTTAGGAGGGTTTAAACTTTGTCACCTATTGAACAGGTGAGCACATACAGTACATCCCTAATGTTATTAGTCTGAAGAAGGCTCCCGACCCGAATCATCGCCTATCCATGTCCTTTAGACACTCCGAGTTACTCCAGCACTTTGTGTCTCTAATGTTATTGGTTGAACTGTTGGAAGCACAGTCAAACCTCTTCACGATATTGGGGTAGGGTAGGGAGGGGGGTGGGGTGGTGGGGGATAGGATTGACATCTACACTTACTTGCCTCTCTGTGTGCCCATTCTTGAGTATTAGCATCACTGCAGATGGGAAAATGAGCTATGCATAAGCAGCAGAGGCAATAATAATAATAATAATAATAATAATAATAATAATAATAATAATAATAATAATAATAATAATAATAATAATAATAATAATAACTTTATTTATAGAGCACTTTAAAAACAACCTCTGTTGCAACAAAGTGCTGTACATGACTAATCATGAACAACATTTTTTTTATTACAAGACAATAAAAACATTAAAAACACTAAAACAGGAGCAAAGTCTCATGCAGGGTCAAAAGCCAAGGAATAGAAAAGGGTTTTAAGACTGGTTTTGAAGATGGACAGTGAGGGGGCCTGTCTGACGTGCAACGGCAGAGTGTTCCATAATGTCGGAGCAGCAACAGAGAAGGCTCTATCCCCTCTGAGCTTCCGCTTAGACCTCGGTACCTCCAGGAGCAGCTGATCAGCTGACCTGAGGCACCGGGCAGGAGCGTAGGGATGAAGCAGCTCAGAGAGGTAAGGCGGGGCGACACCATTTAAAGATTTAGAAACGAATAAAATAATCTTAAACTGAACTCGAAAGTACACCGGCAGCCAGTGGAGGGAGGCCAGAATTGGCGTTATGTGCTCCCTCTTTCGAGCTCCAGTTAAAAGGCGAGCAGCAGCATTCTGAACCAACTGGAGATGAGCCAGGGAAGATCGAGTAACTCCAAAATAGAGTGCGTTACAGTAATCCAGCCTAGACGTGATGAAGGCATGGATTACTGTTTCAAAATGCTGCCGCTCAAGAATGGGCTTCACCTTTGCCAGCTGCCTTAAATGAAAAAAGCTGGACTTAACTACCGCGCCTATTTGATGATCTAATTTAAAATCACTGTCCATCCTAAAACCCAAGTCTAAAACTGTTGGCTTCACATACCATGCCAGGGGACCCAAGTCAACAGGGGGAGGTTCACGGCAGCCATTGGGACCAAACACTATCACCTCTGTCTTCTTTTCATTAAAACCTAGAAAGTTTAGGGCCATCCAGGATTTAATGTCATCAAGACATAACAGAAGTGATTTGACAGAGAAAGCAATAGGATGGAGAGAAATAACAAAACCTAAATACGCACAACCAGGAATTTTACTGCACAATTTATTTTCTAATCCTATGGCAATATATCCATTTGGATAAAAAGCACAGAACAGTGCTGATGCAATGAAAGGGAAAAAGCTGCTGCAGCACTCACACAGTTAAACTGAAATGAACCAATGACTGAAAAATAAATTCCCTTCCTTTGCAATCTTTCCTTATAAATCAACCACTATCTGAGAGGTGGGAAGGGAAAAGTATTTCACTTGACAAAGGAGCAAAGTTTCACAAGTTATTTTTACGCAATCCCTGGAAAGGGTCCAAATTTATTTAAAGAGGCAGCGCTCCCAAATTTCTTCAGCCCTCCAGGCGAACATTAGAGAAGCCGGAGGAGGAGGCTGGGATGGAATCCATTTCACCAGAAATCCAACCCATTTTGCTTTAAGTTGTCAGAGGTTGTCATGTGGGGTGGTGGGAAAGGAGGCTCACTTATACCTTTTGCAAAGAGCTGACAGGAAAAAAGTGAAGAGCATCAGACGTTTAAATTACCAACTCCTCTCACGTATTTGCTTTATTTAGTTTAGTTTATTATTGACATGCGTACCAAGGTGCAGTGAAAAGATTTTTTTTGTTGCATGCTATATAGTCAGAGAAAAGACAGTACATAATTACAATCAAGCCGTCCACAGTGTACAGATACAGGATAAAGGGAATAATGCTTAATGCAAGATAAAGTCCAGTAAAGTCCAGATTAAAGATAATTCAAAGGTCTCCAATGAGGTACATGGTAGGTCATGGTCTCCTGGGGAAAAAGGTTCAGAATGTAACCTATCTAGGCCACTCATCATTTTTATATACTTTTATCACAATATTCGGGAGGTTTTCCAGTCTGGATTCAAAGCTATGCATAGCACAGAGTCGGCTCTGCTAAGGGTTTTTAACGACATCCTCCTGGCAAACGACTCCGGTAATTATGTGGTTCTTGTCTTGCTGGACCTATCTGCCGCCTTCGATACAGTGGACCATGGAATTTTAATTTCCCGATTACAGCACCAAGTGGGCATTTGTGGCAGTGCCCTGGGATGGTTCAGGTCCTATCTGGCAGACAGAACCATGCGTGTAAGCCTTGCTGGCTTTGAATCCTCCTCCACTCCCTTGGCATATGGGGTTCCACAGGGCTCCATTTTAGGGCCCTTGCTCTTCTCTCTATACCTACTTCCTCTGGGCTCAATTTTAAGAAGGCATGGCATCTCCTTTCACTTTTACGCAGATGATAGCCAGTTATATATGCCACTCAGGAAAGAAGACGACTATTCTCTAAAATCACTTCTGTCTTGTCTTGAGGACATTAAGTCCTGGATGGCCTTAAACTTTCTGGGACTTAATGAAAAAAAGACAGAGGTGATTTTGTTTGGCCCCAATGGCTGCCGTGAACCTCCCTTTGTTGACTTGGGTCCACTGGCATTGTCCGTAAAGCCAACAGTTTTAAACCTGGGTTTTAGGATGGACGGTGATTTTAAACTAGATAAACAAATAGGCGCGGTGGTTAAGTCCAGCTTCTTTCACCTAAGGAAGCTGGCAAAGGTGAAGCCCATCCTCGAGCGGCAGCATTTTGAAACAGTAATCCATGCCTCTATTACATCTAGGCTGGATTACTGTAACGCACTCTACTCTGGAGTCGCACGAGCTTCAATGGCTCGTCTCCAGCTGGTTCAAAATGCTGCCGCTCGCCTTTTGACCGGAACTCGAAAGAGGGAGCACATTACACCAATTTTGGCCTCCCTTCACTGGCTCCCAGTGCACTTTCGAGTTCATTTTAAAATTATTTTATTTGTTTTCAAATCGTTGAATGGGCTCGCCCCGCCTTACCTCTCTGAGCTGCTCCACCTATATGCTCCTGCCCGGTGCCTCAGGTCAGCTGATCAGCTGCTCCTTGAGGTACCGCGGTCTAAGCGGAAGCTCAGAGGGGATAGAGCCTTTTCTGTTGCTGCTCCGGCACTTTGGAACACCTTGCCGTTGCACATCAGACAGGCCCCCTCACTGTCCATCTTCAAATCCTCCCTAAAAACACATTTTTATTCTCTGGCTTTCGACACTGGCTGAGACATTGCTCCTGTTCTTAGTGCTTTTAATGTATTTTAATTTTTACTGTTTTTAGTCGTTCGTTTTACGGTTTTTAATGGTTTGTAATAACTTTTTGTCCATGAGTTCTCATGTACAGCACTTTGTGGCAACTGCGGTTGTTTAAAACGCTTTATAAATAAAGTTTATTATTATTATTATCAGGTCTCCACCAACCTCTGGCGCTCCAGAGAAAACAATCCAAATTTGTCCAACCTCTCCTTATAACTAATACTCTCGAATCCAGGCAGCATTCTGTAAACCTCTTCTGTGCCCCTCCACAGCCTCCACATCCTTGCTGTAATGGGGTGACCACAAAAGGGGTTTCACACAGAGGGTGGTAGGTATATGGAACAAGCTGCCAGAAGAGGTAGTCGAGGCACGTACAATAACAACATTTAAAAGATGTTTGGACAGGTTCATGAATAGGAAAGGTTTTGAGGGATATGGGCTAAATGTGGCAAGGTGGGACTTGTGCAGATGGGACATCTTGGCTGGAATGGGCATGTTGGACCAAAGGACCTGTTCCCAGGCTGTATTAACTAGCTGTGCCTCTGGTCAAGCCTTTCCAGTGCCATGCAATGACCACCTCTAGCAGGCGTGCATTGATCCACCTACCCTTGACATACATGATGTACGACTCTATGACTAACTGCGCACAATGCTCCAAATGCGGTACAGCCAACATCCTAGAAAGCTGCAACATGTCTTCCTAACTCTGACTCTTGTCGACTCTCAGTCCTGAGTCCCATTCAACTGTACTTTGAAGAGAAAAAGCATACCTAGGAGCTTTGAATCAGCTTATTTACAGAGCAATGCTGTAATCCAAGCACGTAATCCTTCACACACTTTGACCATGTTCTTTCTTCAGTGTTCAGTTTGAGCCTGGCAGCATGATTACAATTAGTTCCAGTACTAATGACATTATCATGATTATGGCCAATTCAAGTGTCAGGTAGCGTTTTGATGGTCACTTTGCTTCATTAAATCTAATTTCATTTATTTTAAGCCCATTAGAAAGTTCAAAGCATGAGAAGCACAATCTTTCACTTACACCTCAAGACAGGAAGGTTTTGATAATCTTGCTAATTTTTAAATTATAATGATCATGCAGGGGCTCCTGCGGGTGTTACAGATGTGAATTAAAAAGGGAATTATTAAACAACATTCACCTTGAAAAGTGCAAAAATGGGTGACTTTGCCCATTCTATTCGATTTATGTTCTAATTCAAAGAAAATAAAGTTTTTAAAAATCTGTCTGAAGTTTGGAACAGCATTTATAAGATTGTGGTCCAAGGAACGTTGTACAGAAGGCAAAGCTCCAAGCAATGCCTCGATTGAGTGTTGTGTGAGAATTATCATGGGTGGGATAGGCACCCATAGGCTGAATTTATAGGCAACGTATTTTAACCAGCGACTAGCTTTATTACCTGTTTAAGACAAACAGTAAGGCACATTAACACTTCATCAGGCCAAACAAATACCAGAAGCAGACCTGAATACCTCTGCACTAAATCAAAACCAAATTCATGAAACTACCCTTTTAAAGTCAGACTGCCCCACAACGGGCAACTTAACCTAGCTATTTCTCACAGGGAAGATAAGGCAGATCAAAAGTAAGTAATTGCATGAACTGTTTCCAGATATGTGATGAGGTGTTGCATCAATGCACGTTTTAGTTTAGTTTAGTTTTAGTCTAGAAGTACAGCGCAGTAACAGACCCTTCGGCCCAACAAGTATGCACCGACGGGCGATCCCTGCGCTCTAACACTATCCGACACACACGAGGGACAATTTACAATTTTACTAAGCCTATTAACATTACAAACCTGGAAGTCTTTGGATTGTGGGAGGAAACCGGAGCTCTGGGAGAATACCCACATAGGTCATGGGGAGAATGTACAAACTTCGTACAGATAGCACCTGTAGTCAGGATCAAACCCGGGTCTCTGGCACTGTAAGGCACCAACTCTACCGCTGCTCCACTGTGCCACGCTATCTTTTGACATAAATTTCTTCCAAGTAATTGATCATTAGTTAGACAATAAGGCACGAGGACAAATATACATATATATATAGCCTTTCACTTCCTCGGGTCATCCAAAAACACTTCTCAGTGAATGAGATATTTCTGAAATGTCTTCACGTAAAAATCAGCAGCATATATCTGCCAGGGCAATTCCAACAAACTGTAACTGATTTTGTGATATTAGTTGTGAGATAAATGTTGCTCGTGACGCTGTGGGGTAACAACAGGGTTATTTGTTGAATAGTTCCTTGAGATCTTTTACACCCACCGCTGATGGGCTATTTGTTTGAAGTCTCACTCCCAACTTGGCACTTTTGACAGTGCAGCACTCCCTCAAGACTACACTTGACGCAGCAGAGATGTTTGCATTCAAGTTTCAGGAGTGAGATTTATTGAAAAGGAAAATCAGATGTTACACTATCAATCAGAGTAGACTTGTGTAAGGAAAAGTATTTGAACCGAATAGATGATACAGTATGTTCTTCTGGAAAAGGGCAGGTTGGAATGAAATGGAAAAGTGTGATAGGCCTAAAGAAACAGGGACCTATTTACTTTGACCCTCCCATTGATTTTGTGAGAAAGTGTTTAACTTTTCTACTGTAAATAAATTCAGAGTGCTGGGGAAATTCAGTGGGTCAGGCAACATCTCAGGAGTACATGGATAGGCGATGTTTTGGGTCAGCTATCTATGTCCTCCTGATATGCTGCCTGACCTGTTGAGTTACTCCAACACATAGTCAAAGACCTAGATTCGAACCTGAGATTGGGTGCTGTCAATGTGGCGTTTGCACATTCTCCCTGTGACCGTGTGGGCTTTCTCTGTGGGCTCCGGCTTCCTTCGAGAGTTCGAAGATGTACAGGTTTGTAGGTTAATTGGCTTCGGTAAGTTGTAAAAAATTGTCCTTAGTGTGTAGGATAGTGCTAGTGAATGGGGTGATCGCTGATCGGCGTGGACGGTGGGCGAAAGGGCCTGTTCCCGCACTATGTCTCTAAAGTCCTCCCACATCCCAAAGGCGTGCAGGTTTGTAGGATGATTGGCCTCTGCAGAATTGCCCGTAGTGTGTGGGAAATGGATGAAAAAGAGGATAACATAGAAATAGTGTGAACGGGTGTTTGATAGTCAGTGTGCACCCGGTGGGCCAAACAGAATGTTTCCATGTTGTATCTCTAAACTAAACTAAATTAAAATATAATGGGCAGGAAAAATACTGGATGTAGGAATTGCTGAATATCTACTTCAGATTGTGGGAATGGATTGGGCATGTAAATGAGCAATAATAAATAATAAATTGGCTTATTGTTTTCCTCTTCCACTACTTTAATTTAGGCCTCAAACCACTTCTATTTGGGTTCCTACTCACGAAAACGAACAATCAACAGTGAAACCAGCAATGCTTAGTGCTCGTGGGAGGAACATGGCGTAAGATATGGTTGAACTGATACCTACTGAAGTCAACTCCCCCTCACCCATCTCTGGAGTCAATACCACAAAAACATGTGGGTTAATGGCACAGGGAAGTTATGTTCCTGTAAGTAGTTTGAATCATTTACCGTACCGAGGCATCCCTCACCTCTGGTAAGTAAAACTTTTCAGCGCAGCATTGCAAGCCAAGCAACATAAAATGAACAACCTAAAAACAGTGTAGGAAGGAACTACAGATGCTGGTTTATACCGAAGATAGACACAAAGTGCTGGAGTAACTCAGCGGGTCAGGCAGCCTCTCGGGAGAAATCGGATGGGCAACCCGGATGTGTTCCGGGTTAGAACACATCTTCAGTGAGTGGGGGGGGGGGGGGGGGGGGGGGGTGGATACTTTCAGTCTGAAGAAGGGTTCCGACCCAAAATTTCACCCATTTGTTTTTCTCCAGAGATACTGCATGACACTCTGAGTTACTCCAGCACTTTGTGACTATCTTCAACTTAAAAACAGTAGTAGAAACCGGAATGTATGGACAGGCTGATCTGGATTCCAATCACACGATGTTGCACTAAATGCAAAATAATTACTCTAAAGCCTGTCAACTTTAGAACCAGAGAAAGGAGCAACATGTGCAGGTGTAATAAGATCAGGGAATTATCTCAAAATCTTTGGTCTATTGATCATGGATTTCTACCCCCTAATACAAAGGATGAGCCTTTTTTTTAATCTCTTTTAAGAAATTACATTGCAAGCAAAATTAAGAAGCTAGAAATACCCACAAAAAGTTATTACTTTCAACCTAAGAACTTACGAAAACATGAATCAAATGGCCACTTGATCCCCCTCCTACGCTCAATAAGGTCAGGGTTGATCAGATAACTTGTTGTAAATAAATTTATTTCATGCAATTCATGCTTCTGAATCACTTGCAAATGTTTATTTCGTTGCAATGAAAAGTTAGTGCAAATCTTCTCAAAGAGTCCAATTTTGTCACATCCATTGGTGAGTAGTTGTTTCATTCAACTGCCGTTAATTAAAGAGAACTTTGCAATGTTCTCTTTGAAATGAACAATGAAAATCTTTCAGTCCAAAGAAGGGCACCGATACAAAACGTCACCTATTCCAGAGATGCTGCCGAACCCGCTGAATTATTCCAGCATTTTGGGTCTATCTACGAACTTTGAAATAATTTGTTATAACTGTGAAAGTCTGGGCAAACCTTATTAAAACGTTTTCTAGTTGCTCCCTTTCCTGCATATTCTACATAACCTTTGTCTCTGTACACGAAAAAAAATGTCAATTGTGTCCTTGAATATTTTTAATCATTCTACCTCTACAACACTGTGGTAAAAACTGACAGATTTGAAGCCATCTGCAAGAAGAAATTCCTTCCATGTCTTAAGTAGCAAAGCATTTATTCGGAAACAGGAAGGGAAACAACTTTGAACATCTACTTTGGCAGGCCCTCTCAATCTAGAAAATAATATTTTCTTGACTTCTCCCCACTGGTACCATCAGTCGGACGAAGGGTCCCGGCCCAAAACATCACCTGTCTATTCCATCCACAGATGTCGCCTGACCCAGGACCGTTGGAGACAGCGGTGGAGGGTCAGAGCGGTGAGGGCTTGAATCGGGCACGGGGCTTGTTCTCACAGAGACCCAGGACCGTTGGAGACAGCGGTGGAGGGTCAGAGCGGTGAGGGCTTGAAGCGGGCACGGGGCTTGTTCTCACAGAGACCCAGGACCGTTGGAGACAGCGGTGGAGGGTCAGAGCGGTGAGGGCTTGAATCGGGCACGGGGCTTGTTCTCACAGAGACCCAGGACCGTTGGAGACAGCGGTGGAGGGTCAGAGCGGTGAGGGCTTGAATCGGGCACGGGGCTTGTTCTCACAGAGACCCAGGACCGTTGGAGACAGCGGTGGAGGGTCAGAGCTTACCAAATCCCGTAACGTTCCACACTCCATAGGGAGGGTTTCTGGGGAAGCCGCTGATTGGTGGGAGCAGACTAGAGGAAGCAGCTGATTGGGTGCAACCTCAGGTTAGCATTTCTGCTTTCTGGTTAAAGGTACAGTGATTTAGTAAGGGTACAGTGAGCTAAGGGTACGGTGAGCTAAGGGAGGCTAGGGAAGCGGAAAATCAAAATGTGACAGGAGGATCCAGAATGTGTGAAGATAAAGCTCTAGATGTAAAAGGGGCAAAAACGGAAAGGAAGGGTAGTAAAAATCATCTGAAAGTGCTTTATCTAAATGCGCGGAGTATTCAAAATAAGATAAATGAATTAACGGTGCAATTAAGTATATATAGTTATGATATCGTGGCCATTACGGAGACATGGCTGCAAGGGGATCAGGACTGGGAGTTAAATATAGAGGGGTACTCGACAATTAGAAAAGATAGACAGGAAAGAAAGGGAGGAGGGGTGGCCCTTTTAATAAGGGAGGGAATAACGGCAATGGAGAGGAAGGATATTGCGTTGAAGGATCAGGATAGTGAAACAGCTTGGGTACAGATAGAGAATAACAAAGGGAAAAAAACACTAGTGGGTGTAATTTATAGACCTCCAAATAGCTGTGACGCTGTTAGTCAGAACATAAATCTGCAAATAGTTGACGCATGTAAAAAGGGAACTGCTGTAATCATGGGGGACTTCAATTTTCATATTAATTGGGCAGACCAAACTGGGCAGGGTAGACTAGAGGAAGAGTTTATAGAATGTATTAGAGACGGGTTCCTAGAACAGTATGTCACGGAACCGACAAGGGGGGAGGCAATCTTAGATCTGGTCCTGTGTAATGAAGCAGGATTAATTAAAAATGTCATAGTTAGGGACTCGTTGGGTACAAGTGACCACAATATGGTTGAATTCCATATTCAGATAGAAGGGGAGCAGGTTGAAACTCAGGCTAGGGTGCTTAGTCTAAATAAGGGGGATTATGAAGGTATGAGGACTGAGCTGATCAAAGTTGACTGGGATAGCAGACTCAAGAATCAGACGGTACATGAGCAGTGGTGTACGTTTAAAGGTCTACTGTATAACCTTCAAGATAAATTTATTCCTATGAAGAAAAAAAGGGGTAAGGGTAAGAACAGTCAGCCATGGCTCAGTAAAGCTATAAAGGATAGTATTCGGCTGAAGGCAAGGGCATACAAGGTAGCCAGAGGTAGTGGGAGGGTAGAGGATTGGGAAGCATTTAAAGGTCAGCAAAAAGTAACTAAGAGATTAATTAGGACGGGGAAAATAGGCTATGAAAGGAATTTAGCGAACAACATAAAAACTAATAGTAAGAGTTTTTATAGCTATATAAGAAGAAAAAGGGTGGTTAAGGTGAACGTTGGTCCATTGGAGGGTGAGACTGGAGAGTTGTTGGTGGGGAACATGGAAATGGCAAAGGCATTAAACGAGTATTTTGTATCAGTCTTCACCATAGAAGACACAAAAAATATTCCAACGCTGGATAAACAGGAGGCGGTAGGAATGGAGGAGCTAAATACTATTAAGATCACCAAGGAGGTGGTATTAGGGAAATTAATGGGACTGAAGGAGGATAAATCCCCTGGACCTGATGGATTACATCCAAGGGTCTTGAGGGAGATAGCAGTGGGGATTGTGGATGCATTGGTGATAATTTTCCAAAACTCCCTGGAGGCAGGAACGGTCCCAGTGGATTGGAAAATGGCCAATGTAACACCTATATTTAAAAAAGGAAGTAAACAGAAGGCGGGTAACTATAGACCGGTTAGTCTAACATCGGTGGTGGGTAAAATGTTGGAGACAATTATTAAAGAATCACTAACGGGCCACTTGGATAAACATGACTTCATCAGACAGAACCAGCATGGTTTTGTGAAGGGGAAGTCGTGTTTAACGAATCTGCTCGAATTCTTTGAGGAAGTAACAAGCCGAGTGGATAAAGGGGAACCGGTGGATGTGGTATACTTGGACTTCCAAAAGGCTTTTGACAAGGTGCCACATAAGAGACTATTGCTAAAAATAAAAAATTGTGGGATTGGGGGTAATATATTAGCATGGGTAGAGGATTGGCTAACGAATAGGAAGCAGAGAGTGGGGATAAATGGTTCATACTCGGGATGGCAACCGGTAACTAGCGGGGTTCCGCAAGGGTCGGTGCTGGGACCACAGTTGTTCACAATTTATATAAATGATTTGGAGGAGGGAACCAAGTGTAATATATCAAAATTTGCGGACGATACGAAAATGGGAGGGAAAGTAGGGGATGAGGAGGATAGGAAGAGTCTGCAAAAGGATATAGATAAGCTAGGTGAGTGGGCAACAACTTGGCAGATGAAATTTAATACTAATAAATGTGAAGTCATTCACTTTGGGGAAAAAAATGATAGGGCAAGTTATTTTCTAAATGAGGAGGAGCTGCGTTGTAATGCAACGCAAAGGGATCTAGGGGTATTAGTACATGAATCACTAAAAGTCAGTATGCAGGTGCAGCAAGCAATCAGGAAGGCCAATGGAGTTTTGGCCTTTATTGCTAGGGGGATTGAGTATAAAAACACGGAGGTCTTGCTGCAGCTGTACACGGTATTAGTGAGACCACATTTGGAATACTGTGTACAGTTCTGGGGTCCATACTTAAGAAAGGATGTACTAGCCCTGGAGGCAGTGCAGCGAAGGTTTACAAGATTAATTCCTGCAATGAGGGGATTGACATATGAGGAAAGGTTAAGTAAGCTGGGACTCTACTCTTTGGAGTTTAGAAGAATGAGAGGCGATCTCATTGAAACGTATAAGATCGTGAGGGGCCTTGATCGGGTGGATGCACCGAGGATGTTCCAAATGATCGGGGAGGCTAGAACTAGGGGACATAGTTGCAGAGTGAGGGGGGGCTCTTTTAAAACTGAGATGAGGAAGAACTTCTTCACCCAGAGGGTGGTTAGTTTGTGGAATTCACTGCCCCAGGGAGCAGTGGAAGCAGAAACGTTAAATATATTTAAGTCAAAAATAGATGGTTTTTTAGCTGCCAAGGGGATAAGGGGCTACGGGGAGAGGGCAGGGATATGGACCTAGGTATGGTTAGTATAGTAGACCTGAGTGATCTCCTGGACAAGTGTCGATCGCCTGGATTGGGGTCGGAGAGGAATTTCCCGGATTTTTTTCCCGAATTGGACCTGGGTTTTAATCCGGTTTTTTGCCTCCCCCAGGAGATCACGCGGTTCTTGGGGTGGAGAGGGGTGATAGCGGTATAAAGGGGAGGGTAGTGTCTTGTGTTCTGTGTCTTGTGTCTACTGTTTGTGGGTAAGTGTGTCTGTTTAGTGTTCAGCCATGAGTGAATGGCGGTGCGGGCTCGACGGACCTGGTGGTCTACTCTCGCACCTACTTTCTATGATTCTATGATTCTATGACCCACTGAGTTATACCAGCGTTTTGTATTTTACTCATGATTCCAGCATCTGCAGTTTCTCGTATCTCCTCTCTGAATCTTATGCGCTTCAACATAGTATTTCTCATTCTTAAGTCTAATAAGCATGGACATTGTAGCATGGACTATTTCTTTGCTGTTCTATGCAAACATAGACCCAACCTGCTCAAACTTCTCTCATATGACAATTCCTTCATTCTATCTGTTGATTCCCTTCTGAACTACCACCTTAAAGCCCCTGTCCCACTTACGTGTCCTTGGCACGCTAATTACGCGACTACGAGGTCGCGTTGAGGCGCAAAGGTCCCGCGAAGGTCGCGTGCGATTTCATTCGACCGCACAGCCGTCTGGAGCATGTGACGTCATTTGAAGATGGACACAAAATGCTGGAGCAACTCAGCAGGACCGGCAGCATCAGACTTCAGTCTGAAAGAAGAGTCTTGACCCGAAACGTCACCTATTGCTTCTCTCCAGAGATGCTGCCGGTCCCGCTAAGTTACTCCAGCATTTTGTGTCTATCTTCAATTTTCTTGGCCCCACTCTGGGAGTAGAAGTGGGGCGGATTCGGACCGCAACGGCCGTGAGCTCCAGGCTGAGTTCGGCGATTGTTTGCCTGTTTCTGCTGCTGTTGGAGGTGAGACATTGCGTCGTACCAGGGTCTTGCGCCTGTCCCACTTTGGCCATCAGTTACGCGACAGGCCGGTAGCATGTAAAGTTTTCCTTCTCTACAAAAATTTCGGAGCCCCGCGCGATGCCGCGCACAACTCCATACCCCTCCGCGCTTCTCAGTGGGACCGGCCCCGCGCAGCCACACAATGCCCGTGCTCCTCAACGCGACGACGAGGTTACATAATTTGCGTGCCAAGGACACGTAAGTGGGACAGGGCCTTAAGGCAGGACTTTGGTATGGAAAAAAAAATCTCTCTTTAAATAAAGATACAAAAACTGCATGTAATACTCTGGGAACTACCTGATCTACGTGTAAGAGATGTGAATTATCAAGCTAGAGGAAGTTTAATTTAGTTTAGTTTAGTCTACTTTAAAGATACAGCGTGGAAACAGGCCCTTCGGCCCACCGAGTCTGCGCCGACCAGCGATCCCCGCACACTAACACTATCCTACACACACTAGGGACAATTCAACCAAGCCAATTAGCCTACAAACCAGTACATCTGCGGAGTGTAGGAGGAAACCGGAGGTCCCGGAGAAAACCAATGCAGGTCACAGGGCGAGCGTACAGACTGCACCCATACCCAAACTCTGTACAGACAGCACCCACAGATAGGATCAAACCAGGGTCTCTGGTGCTGTAAGGCAGCAACTCTACTGTCGGGGTGGGGGGGGGGGGGGGGAAGGAAGGGAAGGGTTTTGTATTTACCTAAATTTGGGGAATTCTATGTGTATACCAGAGATGCTGCTCGACCCGCTGAGTTACTCCGACATCTTGTGTCTATTAATGTCTATGCCATAGGGTTGTAAGCTACCGAAGCAGAATATGGATCTGGAAGATTACAGGTGCACAAGCATTAAACCTAGTCACTTACTAGAGTTTCTAAAATGCATGAACAAACTGGAGTTCATATCTTGATCTGATGTTGACAGATGAAGACTTTTCAATATTCCTATCCACAAGGCAAGTAAAGCTTAAAATGCCAGCCCATCATCTAAAGCTTTGCAAGGAAGAACTTGAACCAGAGGGGTTAGGTCCAAAAGTCACACACAATACGGGTGTGAAGCAAACTGGTGGAATAAATATATCACTGAAGACCAGTAAAAGTTAAAATGAAAATTGTGTGATATTGAGACATAAACGGTGTGAGAAATATGTTCCTATTGATTATAAGCTGTTTAAATTTATCAGTCGTGGCAACTGGTTGTAGGTACTTATCATAAGTTTTGTGAATGTGTAGAGTTAGAGGCTTTGGTGAATTCCCTTTGAGAATTTGTTGAGCTGAATGACCTTAATTCGCTACCCACCAGTACTCTAATCATTATTGCATCATCATTAGTTTCACTGGTTCTTGGCGACGCCCACCTTCCACCCACAGTACTATTATCGATCAAAATAACCTCAAAGATATAACATATGTAATGGTCAATGCTGTAATACCAGCTTTTAAATCCAGCTGAAAATAATGCTGTAAACGGCATTGAGAAACAGAAATGTTCTGCTTTTTTTCTTAATTGTAATCAAACGATTGGAATATCAACTCTGACAAGCTGATCAAACAGAGTCTGGCTGTCTGAAGAAATGTAGACCAAGGAACTGCAAATGCTAGTTCACAAAAAAAGGCACAAAGTGTTGTAGCAACTCAGCAGGTCAGGCAGTATATCTGGAGAACAAGGATAGGTGACTTTTCAGACCTTTCTTCCGAACTGATATGTCGCCCATCCATGTCCTCCAGAGATGCTGCCTGATTCGCTGAGCTACTCCAACACTTTCTATTTTACTCAAGACTCCAACATCTGCAGTTCCTTATGACTTCACCAAGCACAATATAACTCTACAAAACAACACAGATAATCCTGTAAATTGAATGGTTCCAATGATCCACTATAGCAATCAGATGCAGCATCCTGCCACTCAAACTCAAAAGGCGTTGTTTGATGATCAACTCTTAGAGACCGAGCATTGAATGTGTACTGCACTGACACAAAGTCATCTTTCAGTTGAAAAGCTAAACCGAGGCTCTGCCCTCTCAGATTATGTTAAAATAAATCTAAATACACTCCTTTGAGTGCAAGAGATATAACACAGAACAACACAGCACAGGAATAGGCCCTTCGGCCCACAATGTCTGTGCTGAACATGATACCACGACCAATGCTCACCTGCCTACACATAAACCATATCCCTTATTTCCCTGCGTATCCAGTGTCTATCCAAAAGTCTCTTAATTGCCACTATCGTATCTGCCTCCACCACCACTCCTGGCACTCACTACCCTCTGTGTAAAAACTTGCACCACACATCTTCGTTAAACATTGCCCCTCTCACCTTAAAGCTATGGCCTCTAGTATTTGATATTTCCATCCTGAGAGAAAAGCTTCTGACTGTCTACCCTGACTCCAGACTCCAGGTTAATAGTTATCCCTGAACCAACATTTATTTTTTGTTATCAGTGTTATTTTGTGTGTGGTTTGACTGCACACATATATAGTATGATTTGACTGAACAGCATGCAAAGATTTAGTGTTTCTTGGTTTATGCAACGATAATAAACCAATACCAACATACTATTTGTTTGGGATCTTTCCATGTATAATTATGCCATGCAAAACAGTCTGTTATATTTAATACATTTGAACAGGTGGCTATACTTCAAATGTACTGCAGTGCCTTTAAAGTGTTTTGGATTGTCCTGTAGTCCTGAAGGGTATTATATGGGCTCAAATATTTGATCTGATCCACTGTAATATGTTACACTCTTGCAAGCATCGTGCCCACATTCAGACTTCAGTGGCAGTTGACTACATCTCTTTGTGGGCAATCATGTTGACAGATCTCATCTTTTGCATCATAACATTTAAGGGTTTGGTGAAACAACTTCAAAGCACATCAAGAATCAACTACAGTACTGACCAGACAGAAATGAGTAAAAGACTCAGTCCCTGGAATCTAACAGCTTTTATAGTAATTTCAGAATTTGCTGTGGTAGGATTTGAGCTTGCAAAATTAAGCGACACGTAATTATATATATATCAGGGTCAGTCTCACAATTAGTGTGCTGTGACAATTTCCTTTTGATTTAAGTAGAAGAACATTTTTCATGATAAATTATATTTTTTAAAGTTATTACTGGTATTCTGATTTAGAGATGGAAACAGGAAAGGACTTGCACAATATTATGGCAAAACCTGCATATCAATTTCACTTTACCGGCCCATCTCAAACACCTTAATTTTCTTAATGTCCAGGCATCCACTGAAATCCATTTCACTGATACAAAAATGAATAGCCTTGTGAGGATATTTCTCCCAGTGTCCATGCTAATATTCCACGTTATGGTTCCAAGACTTTGGCCAAAGATCTAAGCCCTTTGGAGGGATACAAGGAACAGCAGGTGCTGGTTTAGACTGAAGAAGGGTACCGATCCGAAACGTCGTCTGAAAAAGGGTCTCGACCCAAAACGTCACCCATTTCTTCTCTCCAGAGATGCTGCCTGTCCCGCTGAGTTACTCCAGCATTTTGTGTCTACCTTCGATTTAAACCAGCATCTGTAGTTCTTCCCCACAGATTTTGTCGCCTATCCATGTTCTCCAGAGATGCTTCCTGACCCGCTGAATTACTCCAGCACTTGGTGTCTTTTTTAAAAAACCATTTATTTGGTAAAAGAAGTCTCTTTGCAGTCCCCTATGACACACAATGAAAATTTAATGCATTTCACTGAAATTGAGATGCCATAAAAATGCAAGTTGCTTTCGATGCTCTTGCAGGATAGAGGCAATTATTTCTAAATCCTACTTAATTAACACATGCCTTCTGTTTCTAAGCGTTTCAAACAATGCTCTTTTCTTCGTAAAGAAAAACACTTGTTCCTTTTAAAAGTAATCAAGAAACTTTAAAACTCTGCAATTTCTTATCTGACGAGATAAAAATGGCTATCAGTTATAATTAAGTTAATGCGAATTACTGATTAAAACTTCCTGAGCACAGAACTGTGTTTGTTCCTCCGTTACTTCCCTATTGCAAAGGATAAGAGCGTGTTTCTTTCATTTTTGTTCATGTTCTTGCACGGTTTTATCAGGATTGGGCAGAGGTTATCAGTCTGGCAGAGGTCCACACATAGACCGTGAGCTGCTTTGTAGGCACATAGATTTTGTGGCTCATTAGAAGCTTAGCTCAACTCTTGTAATCATAACGTTCATAATAACAGAGGAGAGCGGCAATCTCACCACAGACTATATGCAGCTTTCACCCGTATGCTAACCCCGACATATTGGAAACTGCAGCAGCAACAGAAAAATAGACATCAAAAGATTTCTTCTTCTCCCCCAAAAAAGGTTCATCATTGCACAGCCGGTTTAACATTTTGCTGTAAACTAAATTAGGCAGAGGTCTCTGCAAGGATTTTCAGGAAAGCTCATTTTTTTTTTCACAAAGGATGAACTGTTTCTGTACAGGAAGGAACTGCAGATGCCAGTTTATACAGAAGATAGACATAAAATGCTGGAGTAACTCAGCGGGTCAGGCAGCATCTCTGGAGAAAAGGAATAGGTGACGTTTCGGGTTGAGACCATTCTCCAGACAGTCTGAAGGGTCTCGACCCAAAATGTCACCTATTCCTTTTCCCCCATAGGTGCTGCCTGACCCGCTGAGTTACTCCAGCATTTTGTGTCTATGTACTGTTTCTATTTATCCTGCACAATATACTTTCGCATATCCCCAAAACACATCACTCTACAAAGTTGTACATCCAAATTCACCACTCCACATTGTTAAAAAATTGCCGCATTGAAGTTACAGGGAGTCACAGAGAGTCAGAATCGTACCCAAATGAAACAGGCACTTCCATTATTGCTGAGGTCCTGGCAGATGGAGAGATGCCGTTTTTTAAACCAAATTTGCAGGGTTTCCTGTAGTTTAGTTTAGTTGACTTTATTGCCACTTGTACCAAGGTACAACGAAAAAACTTTTTTTGCGTGCTATGGTTAGGGTTAAGGTTGGAAGTTACTTGGAAGTTACTAACCACAAAATTAAAGTGCAGACAATAGAGCTATAGAAACCTCTAACTTCCCTTTGCCCCCGAGTGCACAGATGATTTGGTCCATTTTTAATAAATAAAAGTAAAACTGTTAAATTATCATCATATTGCAATGTTTCCCCATAGTATATTGCCATCCCGACTGGTACTTGTGACACCACGTTGTAGAGGATACACATCAACAGAGTTGTATACATTTGCAGAGGCACAAGAAGCCACTTTCACTGATACCAAATCCCCCCAGAGTGTGGACTTAAACACAGTGAAGAAATATTTCATGAAATGGAACCTCAGGCAAAACCCCCTTCATAACAACATTCGTGAAATGTAATCTTGGTAACAGGAGCAGGAATACAGCTTTCTGTGGTGAATGTCTGTGGCCGTACTCTGGCCAATCTTAGAATGACAGACCACATCTTAAGCTTCAAAGACCACCTGAAGAAAGTCTAGCTAACAAGAGAAAAATAAGAGCAACAAATCCAGAAACGGAATTACAAGCTGAGCAACTCAGCCATAAGAGCCAAGTGTTTAATTATAAAGACAAACAGAACAATGAAACTCTTGCATTCGGCAGCATAACAGGACTGCAAAAGTGATACACATAGAGAGTATTAAATAAAATATAAAGTCAATAAATTAATAGTTCCAATACTAGTGCTAAATAAATTCTTAGTGCAAGCAAAGACGGTTCATAGATCTCAGTTGAAAGTTGAACAGTGTTCAACAGCCTAACGGTTATTGAGAAGGAGCTATTCATGAACCTGGTGGTCATAGTTTTCAGACGCTTATACCTTCTTCCTGATGGTAGGAGTGAAATGAGAGCGTGACCAGGGTGGTGTGTGTTTTTGATGCTACTGGCTGCCTTTATAGAGGCAGCGCTTCCGAAAGATTAGTTTATTTTGGTTTATTGTCACGTGTACTGAGGTACAGTGAAAAGCTTTCTGTGGCGTGCTAACCAGCCAGTAGAAAGACTATACATGATTACAATCGAGCCCGTCAATTGTCTACAGATACATGATAAAGGGAATGACGTTTGGTGCAAGATAAGTCCAGTAAAGTCCGATTAAAGATAGTCTGAGGGTCTCCAATGAGGTAGATGGTAGCTCAGGACCGCTCTCTCGTTGTTGATAGGATAGTTCAGTTGCCTGATAACAGCTGGGACAAAACTGTCCCTGAATCTGGATGGAGGTATGTTTTTTCACACTTCCCCACCTCTTATAGATAGATAGATAGATAGATAGATAGATAGATAGATAGATAGATAGATAGATAGATAGATAGATAGATAGATAGATAGATAGCCTTTTATTGTCATCCAGACCGAAGTCTGAACGAAATTGCAGCAGTCATACATACAATACAATACAATAAAAAACAACAATAAACACATATTAACATCCACCACAGTGAGTCCACCCAACATCTCCTCACTGTGATGGAGGCAAAAGTCTTAGGTCTCCAGTCTCTTCCCTCCTCTTCTCCTTCTGCGCTGAGGCGATACCCCCCGGGCGATGTTACAAATGTCCCGCGGCTCAAACACCGCGGCCCGGGGTGGTCGAAGCTGCCGCTCACCAGTCCTGCTGACGCAGCCGCTGGCCCGCGGCCGAACCCCGGACTCAGGCCAACGCCGCCAGAACACAGTCCCAGCCACCGGAGCATCGTTCCAGCCCCGAGCCGGATCGCCCTCACGTGAGTACTGCCACCGTCTCAGCCTCGGGCTGGGCCGCCCCGACCGGGCACCGCTTCTCCCTCGGGCTGGGCCGCCCCGACCGGGCACCGCTCCTCCCTCGGGCTGGGCCACCCCGACTGGGCACCGCTCCTCCCTCGGGCTGGGCCGCCCCGACCGGGCGCCGTTCCTCCCTCGGGCTGGGCCGCCCCGACACAGGCACCGCTTCTCCCCCGGGCTGGGCCGCCCCGACATGGGCACCGCTCCTCCCTCGGGCTGGGCCGCCCCGACCGGGCGCCGCTCCTTCCCTCGGGGCTGCCGCCCAGGACATGGGCCACCGCTCCTCCTCGGGCTGGGCCGACCCGACATGGCCACCGCTCCTCACCTCGGCTGGGCCGCCCCCGACCGGGCGACGCTCCTCCTCGGGCTGGGCCGCCGCGACTGGGCGACGCTTCTCCCTCGGGCTGGGCCGCCCCGACTGGCGGCGCTCCTCCTCGGGCTGGGCCGCCGCGACTTGGAGCCGATTCTCCATCTGGGCTGGGCCGCCCCGACTGGGCGCCGCTCCTCCCTCGGGCTGGGCCGCCCCGACTGGGCGCCGCTCCTCCCTCGGGCTGGGCCGCCCCGACTGGGCGCCGCTCCTCCCTCGGGCTGGGAACGCCGTACCTCCCCGAGCTCGGCCACTCCGACGGGAGCACCGTTCCTTCCTCGGGCCGGCCGTCCTCACGGTAGCGTCACAGCCCCTCACGGAAGCCCTGTTCCAGCCCCGAGCCGGGCCGTCCTCACGGGAGCGAGCTCAGTGCGAGTCCTGGCGGGCTCTGCCTCCTGAGCCTCGAGGTCGCCAGCTCCGCCATTAGGCCTCAGCGCAGACGGAGGCAGAGAAGGGGAATATGATATAAAAGTCGCATTCCCCCGCAGGGAGAGACAGCAAGCCCCGTTTCAACCCCCCCACCCCCCCAAACAGAAACTAAAAACCAAAACTAGACTAACCAAAACGAAAATAAACAACCCAAAAAACACAAAACAAACAGGTCTGCCGGAGAGCCGCTGCAGCCAGAGCCGCGCCGCCACTAGGGACACTTGCCTGATGGGTGAGGGGAGAAGAGGAAGTGATCAGGGGTGATGATTCACAGTAAAAGGTTGGAAGAACAAAGTATTGGGCCTGATTTGCAGATTCCAATGTGGTACTGTAGTGCAGCATTTGGTTAGATTCTAGCATGTTGTATAAGACTAATCTGACCCATCTCAGGGTGTTCTGTGTCTTATTAGGGTACAACAAGTGACAGCACAGCACTTCTGCAGATGTACGATAGAGAGCACATTGACTAGTTCCATCACGGCCTGGTTTGGCAACTCAATTGTACAAGAATGAAAGATAACATAGAAACATAAAAAATAGGTGCAGGAGTCGGCCCTTCGAGCCAACACTGCCATTCAATATGATAATGGCTGGTCATCCAAAATCAGTACTCCGTACCTGCTTTCTCCCCATATCCCTTGCTTCCATTAGCCCCAAGAGCTATATCCAACTCTCTCTTGAATACATCCAGTGAATTGGCCTCCGCTGCCTTCTGTGGCAGAGAATTCCACAGATTCACAACTCTCTGGTTTTCCGCATCTCAGTCCTAAATGGCCAGCCCCTTATTCTTAAACTGTGACCCCTGGTTCTGGACTCCCCCAACATCGGGAACATTTTTCCAGCATCTAGCCGGTCCAATCCCTTACTAATTTTATATGTTTCTATAAGAATCTCTCTCATCCTTCTAAATTCCAGTGGATATAAGCCCAGTCGATCTAAAGAGTAGACACTACCCAGTCCATCACATGTACTGACCTCCCAACTTTAAAAAGAATACTTCAGATACCACCAGATTCAGAGACATATTTAACCCTGCTGTTATCAGGCAACTGAACCATTGTAACAACAACTAGAGAGCAGTGATGAGCTACAGTGTACCTCGTTGGAGACCCTTGGACCCATTGCTACATACAATATGGAATCATTTTCTTTCCAGCCTAAGGAATCTCAGATTTTCCTCATCTCCTTCACACAAAGAACACAACTTGGTTACCACTTTGCAACTGGTTGCACTACCGTGGTGGGAAACAGTGAAATACCCAAGACTTCCAAGAAATATTTTTGGAAGTTAGGGATTGAATTTAATAGCCAGATATTCAAGGTACAGTCCAATACTGCAACCCTGCCTTAATTCAAAAGAATTAGGCTGGACGTTGCTGTACACTTTGGTGTGAGTTCTGTTGCCAAATGCATCAAAATCAACTTTATGCACTTTTGGCCCACTTGAAAATCCCATAAATCTAGATCAATAAACCTAGATTCCAACCTCAGGTGCTGTCTGTGTGCGAGTTTGCACATTCTTGCCGTGACCATGTGGGTTTCCTCTGGGAGCTTCCTCTCACATCCCAAAGTTGTGCGATTTGTAGATTATTTGGCCTGCAAAATTGCACCCGAGTGTGTAGGTGGTGGATGAGAAAGTGGGATAACATCAGGGCTGCCAACTCTCACGCTTTGAGCGTGACACTCACGCATTTCAGCCAATTCTCACGCCCTCACGCTGAAGACAGAATTCTCACGCTGTCTTCAGTCCCTGCACGGCAAAGATCCTATAGCGGAGCCATAGGATCTTTGCTGCACAGTTTGTCTCTTTGCGCCACATGACAGCGATCTGCATGGATTGGGGAAGCGCGTCGGTCCCGGGCAGCGGGTGTCAGCGCGTTTGTGCAAAGATCCTATAGCTCCGCTATAGGATCTTTGCTTTTGTGCGCCGTCTGCGAGCGCTGCGCTTCCGGCTGCCGTGGCAACCTCGCTCCCTCCCTCCCTTCCTCCCTCCTGCCCTTCAACTCACACGGCAGCGGCAACGCCGTCAATCCACGCTACACCGTGCCCGCCAGACTCCCCATTGGGTGGCCGGGGAAAGAGAGGGAGGAGAGAAAGAGAGGGAGGGGGAGGAAAGAGGGAGGGAGGGATGGGGGGGAGGAAAGAGGGGGAGGATGGAGGGGGGGGAAGGAAAGGTGTGTGTGTGTCTGTTTCCCTGTGTGTGTCTCCTTGTGTGTGTGTGCGTGTCTCTGTGTGTCTCCCTGTGTGTGTGTGTGTGTCTCCCCGTGTGTGTGTGCGTATCTCTGTGTGTCTCCCTGTGTGTGTGTGTGTATCTCCCCGTGTGTGTGTGTGTCTCCCTGTGTGTGTGTGTGTCTGTGTCTCCCTGTGTGTGTGTCTCCCCGTGTGTGTGTCGGTCTGTCTCCCTGTGTGTGTGTCGGTCTGCCTCCCTGTGTGTGTGTGTGTGTCTGTCTCCCTGTGTGTGTGTGTCTGTCTCCCTGTGTGTGTGTGTGTCTGTCTCCCTGTGTGTGTGTGTGTGTGTGTGTGTGTGTGTGTGTGTGTCTGTCTCCCTGTGTGTTTGTGTCTGTCTCCCTGTGTGTGTGTGTGTCTGTCTCCCTGTGTGTGCGTGTCTGTCTCCCTGTGTGTGTTTGTGTGTCTGTCTCCCTGTGCGTGTGTGTGTGTCTTCCTTTGTGTATGTGTCTCCCTGTGCGTCTGTTGTCACGTCCTGGCCTTAGACAGGGCTGCCAACTCTCACGCTTTGAGCGTGAGAGTCACGCATTTCAGCCAATTCTCACGCTGATGACAGAATTCTCACGCTGTCTTCAGTCCCTGCACATTTTTGCGCCGTTTCAGAACGATCTGTGCAGTCTGCGGAAGCACGTCAGTTGGCGGCTGTGAGTGACGTCGCATCTCTTCTCTTCTCTTCTTTCTTGGTTGGATGTGCAGCCGCCGACAACATGAAGCAGCTGGAGATAAAACTAACCAGGTGAATCGGTTGTAAAACATGGGGAGGACCACAATGAGGCCAAACATCTAGGACAGGGTTCGGCAACCTACGGCACACGGGCTGAATCCGGCCCTTAACCCGAAAAACCACGTTTTTTTTCAATTTGTTTTTGCAGGGTCGGGGCAGGCGAGCCGACCTGAGAACTGCAGCCAGTCCCTGGGATTCGAGCTGATCTGGGAATGGCAGCCAGTCCCTGGGCACGCAGAATGCCAACTTGATCATTATGGACAAATTGGGCCAGCCACGTACATCTTGTATAACTCTGACTCTATGAAGATCTGAATGGGCTTAGAATGTCCATTTAAGCAAAATTCCCCCCACTTTCTCCATTTTGATTCTTGAGATTAATATCCCTTTGCTCTATTAACAGCGTTAAAATACTTATGAGGTCGAGTCAGGAAAGGGAACATGTTATTTATTTTTAGTTTGCTTTAATTTGTTAGTTGATTGTTTGTTGAGTGCCATAATTTCTGAAATGGTCTTAAAGTAACTTAACTGTTATAAAGCAGTAATAAGTGATTTTTGTCCAAACAATTGGAATTTACATTAAATGTTTGCATTATTAGCAGGACTGCCAACTCTCCCGCATTGAGCGTGAGACTCACGCATTTCACAAAATTCTCATGCTCTCACGCTGATCACAAGATTTCTCATGCTCAAATATCTGTGGGTGCTGAAAGTTCAAAATAAAGCAAAAATTGTTTTATAGGTGAGTAAAAACCATGAGGGGAATATCAGGTGAATGCATAGTCTTTTTCCCAGGATATGTGATTCAAGCACTAGATAGGATTGGTTTAAAGCAGGGCTATCAAACTATCGGCCTGTGGGATGATTTTGGGGGAAAAAAAAGTAGTTTAGTTTCTCCCATGCAGATGGTGTGATAGGTGAGACACGGCGGCGGTGGTCCCAGCACCAACCCCCCACCCCCTTCCTCCCTGAGGCACGGCACACACCTTCCACCCTCACCTCCGGTGGCTCTATGTCCGTCGGCCGCTCTGTCCACACCCCATGGAGTTTTAACCCCGGCCCGGAGCCGGGAGCGGGCCAGGTGAGTGGTGCTGCCTCCGGATCCTACTATGGGAGGGGGAACACCTCCTCCCACACCCTCCCCCCCTCGGTCGCTACGCTCCCTTGCAATTTCTCACTCTCAACTCTCACCCAATGTTGGCAGCCCTGGATAACATAGAACTCGTGTGAATGGGTGGTCGATGGGCCGAAGGACTTGTTTCCATGCAGTATTGGCACACTAAACTAATAAATAGAAAATGCAGATAAATCCGTGAGCATGACAGGTAGTGGGCATTGTACAACAATAACTTGCAGTGTGTGGATAATATTTATCAACACAGAGAAAAATACAGTGAGAGAGAAAGAGAAGGAAGGTTGGGAAGAAAGGAAGAAGGCAGGAATAGTAAGAAAGAGGCAATGGAGTGAAGAGGAAAGATGAAAAGGAAGGGAGATGGGAAGGGACGAGGAATAACATGTCGGAAAGTAACCTGGAAGGAAGAGTGGGATGTTCTTGAAAGGGGGGGGGGGGGGGGGGGTGCTGTAGGGACCAGAAAGTGAAGAAAGGAGTGGAAAAGGTAAAATGGAAAGCAAGGGAGAGGGAAAATCAAAAGAGAGAATGTGAAAGAGAAAATGAAAACAAACAGAAAGAGAACAAAGGGACATGGACTCAGCAACTTAATTGGTGGGACGATAACTCATGTGCAAGGAAGATGTCAAGTTCAACTTACTCAGCAGAGCCCTGAAACTGAATTCATCCAGTATGCTTATAATGGTCTAACTGGCTTCAGTGTGATCAGGTAACAAAGTACTAAGCGGAGAAATGTCTTATGCAGGACATTTCCTTACTCTCCTGATTGCAACCCTGAGGGTAGATTGGCCTACTCTCTGACTTGGGTAATGTGCTAGAGAGGCTACCAATGGGCATTTGGAGAGCATATATGTGTGCTGTGCTAGTGTGGTTCAGCAATAAGTTAATACTTTCAGGAGAGTAAATATAATGCATGCTTGCACGTGTGGGAGTGGGGGGGGGGGGGGGGGGGGGGGGGGGGGCATTGAGGATATGATATCTAACAACAATAATAGAGCAAGGGAAACAAGGCAAAAGAGAAAGATGGAGTCAGCACATAACAGACACGTAGATGCACCTTTGCAGAAATGTCAGAAACCCACATTTTTCTTCTGCTATTTCAATTTACAATTAATTTGTTCTTTGGCTGTGATCAATGAGCTTTCCTGCTATGAAATGATTATTTCAACCCAGTGCAGAACAAAAGTGATAATATGCACATGAAATATTCTTTATAGCAAGTTATTTGAAAATTGATTTAAAGAAAATTAATGAAGAATTAATGTTACATCAAGAGATCCGTGTCCAAATTAAGAACATTTCTTAGAATAAAATTAGTGCAGATCAATATTGAACTTTTATTTTTGCGTACATGCTGTCCATTGGTTTTATAGGTGAAGATGCGTACTTTTTTCTTCATATACGTAACTTAATTAATAATCCTGGGGATAAAAATTATAATAACTGTACATGTAATTCATTCATTGCATTTAACGGTAAAGATCGGTTTATATTTACCACAAAACACCCACTGTTAACAGCACATATATTTGCAAGCAGAAGGTGTGGGCATTTGCAGTCAAGAGAGCAACACTGAGCCTTATTGTCGTCACGGCCCCCATGGATTCCAGTTGATGGTTAATGGTGGCATATGGGTTGCAGCCTCAGCAAGCTCTGGAGAAATTTGGAGGCCTGTGTCAGGTTTCCTGCTCCCTTTACAGCTTGAGCCTAGACCTTGCCAATGGCCACCAGGGATGGAATGATGAACAACTCTACAATGAGCTAAATGACACTGCAGTATGCAATAACCCCTCTCTTTTGTACACTTTCCCCCCTCTTTAATCCATTCTTCACTCACACTGTAGCCTCCTGTGGTGATGGGCAACACAGAAAGGCTTCATTATGACTGAGGCTCACCAACTCCCAACCCTTGAAGTAATTAATCAGCCTTTCCTCTTTGTCACCTCACTCCACATTGTTACTGTGCCTTGTTGCAATCGGACTTGAACCCTCTTTTTTAGTTCCCCATATACATTGCTTACTGACTTATATTTTAAGATGCTCATTATTTCCTTTTAGTAGATCCCATTACAGATTTTTTGACTAAGGCTCTGCATGTGGCATAAACGATTGAGTAATCTTTGAGCATTCTTTAAAACCTCTTCCACGCAGGCAATCTGTGTTTCTGGGATACAAGCTTACAGGGATAAAATTAACAAACCTAATTATCATGGCTTAATTAGTACCAAGGGTAAGCTTTTCTGAACACCTGCAGACTTAATTTATATCCTGACAGAGGAGAACAAGTGTTAATACGATGTACAGTATTTATATTAATGCCAGCTTCTGGAAAGGGGACTGCAGAACACAGCAGTATTGAACCAGTTTCATTTATCTGTGTCACACGCTAGTTGGACACTGCCTCCACTCTCACCATCCACCCCCGCTCCACCATGCACGCGGGAGTAACGAGAGCCAGAAGCATTCTCAGGAACTTCTTAACACAGAAGGATGAGAAGGAAACTGCTTCCATTTTGCACGGTGCTTTTCACATCATGATATCTCAAGTTCAAGTGCAGCCCATGGAATGCCTTCAAGGTGTGCTCACTGTTGCAAATGGGGAACAGTGTGGCAAGATCATACAGATAACAGAAAACACAAAGTGCTGGAGTAACTCAGCGGGTCAGAGTGCAATGGTTGGAGAACTTAGATCGGCGACATTTCAGGTCGGGAGCCTTCTTCAGACCCAAGACCTTTCTGACTTCTTGTCAGTGACCTGAAACAATGCCTATCTATGTTCTTCAGAGATGCTGCCTGACCTGCTGAGTTACTCCAGCACTTTTTTTAAATAAACGACATCTGCAGTGCCTTGAATCTACATGTTACTGCTTGGTAGGATAATTGGTTATTCTGAAATATCACTTATGCAGGTGGGTGATAGGCAAATCAGGATAGAGTGGATGGGCAAATGAGAGAGTGTAGGTTACAACGTTATGCAGTAGTACATATAGGCACAGTGAAAAGCAGGGGGCTGGAATTGATGAGATTATTCTGGTGTGGATTTGATGAGGCACATTTTGCTTTTATGTTGCAGGAAAGTGAAAGTATTGCGTACATTAATTTTGCCAAAATTGAGCCCCATTTGATGGTCTATTTTAAATCATTGGTTTGTATCTGTATTACTGGAGCATAGCATGGTATAATTGTGTCTTTTTTTAAAAAACAAGCATCTGAAGTTGCTTGTGTCCCACAGAAAATGGGTAGATGGTCTGTAGTTTGGTTCAACACTGATGCTGGTTGAATCCATGTCTCCTGGTCCTCTATAAAGAAGACACAATGGAGCATCTTTTGGTCTATCTTAGTGGGCAAGGTTTCAGAGTAACATTTCATAAAGAATAGCATCTCCAATAGTGCAGCCCTAAATTGTCAACCTGGATCTCCTGCTGAAGTCTCTAGAGTAAGAAATTAACCTATGACTTTTTGATTCGGAGCTGGGAGTGCTGCCCACTGAGTCAGAAGAACATTGTCACTTACAAGAACATTTTCCTTTGTGGTTATCCATTATCATAAATATCACGGGATTATATCCCCTTTTCACTTATTCGTGGATGCATTTGCTTTTCAAATTTATCAAATACAGCAACTCTAAATATTATGCCATCGTCTTTGCAGTATTGCTAAGAATGAACAAAGACATTTTATTGCATTAAAAAAAGTGGTACTTCAGCAACATTTTTTTTTCTAATTGTTGTGGTAATGGAAGCCTGGAGCCCAGCTTCTTGCTGAAAAGCTAGATAGGGGGTGCTAATGTGGAAAAGTTTCTACACAGAAACTATTAGATTTCAACACTCCCATCATTATTTATGGGATGTTGTCACATAACCTTCTATTAATAGATTCAAGCGCAGCAGAAAAAAAACCGAAACCACAGATCACAAATGGAAACTTCCTTCATTAGAAACCAGGTTCTGGTTAAAGGTACAATATAATCAAATTCAGCAACAATACGATAATCTAGTGGCAGGCACCTCAATACCCGAACATCGTGATTGGAAGTTAATTTTAGTTTCTTAAGTCCAATGTTTTCACTGGGACATTAAGAAAAAGCAATAAACACAATACCTCACAACTTGTTTCAAAATAACATTCTCAACATGCATTTTCGATGTGGGAGAAAGGTGAATATAATGTTATGACAGAGATGTTGATAAGGTCCTACGAGAGTAGCGTGGGATTGAAAACGTGTGTGACATTGTGGCAATGTGACATTAAAGAAAGTTAAAATAAGACTCATCAGTTAAACACGATGGAAATCTTTGGTTGATCAGATTAATAGAACACTAGTTTCTGAGAACATTAAGCCAAGTTCTTGCATGAATTTAGTCATCTTTTGTCACCACCTGTCTACTTAAGTTATGACACAGGAAGCAAGTGACCTTCAGACACTTCAAACCTAACAGGTCAGTTTAATTAGGTTACTGTGGTACTGCAATAAATGCATTCTTTTTTTTTACCTCGCACTGAGAACGGTTGAGTTACACGAGCATGTAATGAATCAGAAAATGTGACCTTTCTTCTTGGGAGTACCTTGTGCTCACAATACCAAAGATCCACACAGCCAGTTTTATGGTTTCACCCATTAAGGAAGATGCACCGCGTCTCTCAGTCATCCAAAGAAAGATGAATGGCACACACCCTCATGCAAGATGAAAAAGTATGAGATTAATATATTCTGTACGTAATAGTGTACGCAATGAAATGCCATGAATAGCTCGGAGCATAGATAGGGGAGATTGTGAGGAACCACCAGTTAGCAGATTCTATAACCAGAAGGTGTAGGTTTGAAGGTAAGGATTAAACATTTAGAGAGTGTGAATATATGACTTTTTATTTCACCCAAAATGGTGCAATGTCGAGTTGCTGCTTTATGGTGCCAGTAACCCGGGTTCGATGCTGAACGAGGGTGATGTCTGTACGGAGTTTGTACGATCTCCCTGTGACATGGGTTTTCTCCGCCCCCCCCCCCCCCCCCCCCCCCCCACCCCTACAAATCTGTTTTTTTCCGCATCATTCGCCAATAGTCAAATTCTCTGTGCAATGCAACTTTTGGAGCAATGCAGTTGGGCCACGTTGTTCCAGGACAGTCCCGCCACTCGTGGTTCAAAACCTGTTTTTCTCATCACAGCGCTGGACTGAGATACCTGCCAGGTGCATCAGTAACTTCCTTTCATCCTGTGGGCTACCAGGCAATGGTCTGACTCTTTCAATGTGTCCGGTTCTGCTTATCTCACAAAATCCCAACTAAGAGTCTGACATTAAAGAAAGACGGGTTGTTCTTGACTCCAGTTATATTTCTGCCGGTGATACTGTAAGCAACCAAGCCAGCTAAAGCCCCGGAGATTTGAAGATATTTATCCCCTGCTGCGGAACTAATCTCTCGGTGCAAATCTCTAAGTAAAAAAGGTGTATGTATCCTACAGTGATTTCAATCTATATTTACCATTTCACTGTGGAGGATTAAAAAAACCCAGAATATAACTAGTGATAAAAAAAATGCTGATGCAGGGAGCTGTAGATGCGGGTTTACAAAATAAGGCGCTAGGAGTGCTGGAGTAACTCAGCAGGTCAGAGAGCATCTCTGGAGAACATGGATGGGCAACATTTTGGGTCAGGACCCTTCTTCAGACTGATTGTACTGTGGAGAGAACGTTAGAAGAGAGGTGGGGGGCAGGACAAGGGTCTCGGCCCGAAACATCATCTATTCCTTTTCTGCAGAGATGTGCCTGATCCGCTGAGTTACTGGAGCATTTTGTGTCTATCTTCTGTGTAAGCCAGCATCTGTATTTCCTTCCTACCTTTAAAATGTCCTAAACAATTTTTGGGGGAGCATTGGTGGTGGGAATTGTGGAAGGTCGACAATTCTGTAGAAGGGTAGGGGTCAGGAGGTAGTTGAGACAGGAAAGGGCATTGTTGAAAGGTTTAAATAGTAATTAAACAGCAAATGACCAGGAATTGGGCACAAGGCTTACATGCATTAATTGCTGTGGAAAATTGGTACCACAACCTACTACATTGGGACTGGTATTTGTCTGCCCATCATTTCACTTAGGTCTAGTAACCATGTAAATGGTGCAAGACTCCTGTATAAACAACATTCAGCTTCCAGCATAGATAAGCACATCAGTGTCAGCTTTTATGCAGCATGAATTATACACAATACATTATTGTGACGGGAAAATGGCAGATCTATTTTTTTTTGCTGTTATTAACACACAAAAGCAATCTTTCATTTTCCTTCTCTTGCATTGTCAGAACCAGATCTCAGGAAGCCTTGTTCACAGTCTGATCCCACATTGCTTATTGTAAACCAGCTCGGAATGACTTGAAGTGCTCACAACTACGATTCTCCACATTCCCGGCTGAAAAGAGCCAACATTTGCAGTAAAGCATGAAGGGTGTGAGATGATCTCAGCATCTCCTCTTGGAAAGGTAACTTGCTTCTGTGTGCTTTGATGTTGTCTTAGTGGGGTAAAAACATTGTAGGCTTGTGCAGAGTTATTTGAACCACAATTTCTCTTTCAATAGTTGGGTTGTAAATATCAGCTTCAGATTTTCGCGGATTCATTACGGCGCTCATTCAAAAAGTTCAAGTTCACATTTATTGTCACATGCACCAATTAAGGTGCGGTGATATTTGAGTTACCATACAGCCATAGAAGTAAAAAGAACACAATGCACGATAGAGTTGAACATAAACATCCATCACAGTGGAATCTGCATTCCCCACTATGATGGAAGGCGATAAAATTCAGTCAATCTCTCTCCTTTTGTTCACCCGTGGTCGGGGCCTTGAACCCTCCACAGTCACTGCTGCAGACGGCCCAATGTACAAGCCCTCTCGTCGGGATGATCAAAACTCCGATGTCGGGATGGATCAGAACACACTCCATGGCTTGGAGTTCCCGAATCGGCAGCTTCTTACTGGAGCCCGTGGCTTTACGATGTTAAAGACCGCAGGCCAGCGGTCGGAGCGCTTCTTCTGGCGATCCCCGGCAAGGGATCCTAGGCTCCGCGATGGTAAGTCCGTGCCGCGCACGCGGCTAGAAGCTCCGAAGACCACTGCAGTCAGTAAGTCCCCGCGGTCAGAAGACACATTATGAAGACTCAGTAACAAAGAAAGATACAAATGTTGGAGTAACTCAACATGTCAGGCAGCATCCCAGAGGAAGTGGCTTAACCGAAACGTCACCTATCCATGTTCTCCAGGGATGCTGCCTGACCTGCTCAGTTAGAGCAGCATTTTGTGTCTTTGGTTGGTAAACCAGCATCTGCAGTTCCTTGTTTCTACACTCAGAAATAACAGTGTAGTTCCATACTAATTCCAACAAAGAAAATCTATTCACACAGGTTTGTTCATTACACATGATTCATAGTATTGCTACATTATTTTTTAATGGTTCAATTGTACTTTATTGTCACGTACCAAAGTACAGTGAAATTCTTTGTTTGCATACAGTTCATAGAAACATAGAAAATAGGTGCAGGAGTAGTCTATTCGGCCCTTCGAGCCTGCACCGCCATTCAATATGATCATGGCTGATCATCCAACTCAGTATCCTGTACCTGCCTTCTCTCCATACCCCCTGATCCCTTTAGCCACAAGGGCCACATCTAACTCCCTCTTAAATATAGCCAATGAACTGGCCTCAACTTCTTCCTGTGGCAGAGAATTTCACAGATTCACTGTGTGAAAAAAAAATTCTCATCTCGGTCCTAAAAGACTGCCCCCTTATCCTTAAACTGTGACCCCTTGTTCTGGAATTCCCCAACATCGGGAACAATCTTCCTGCATCTGGCCTGTCCAACCTCTTAAGAATTTTGTAAGTTTCTATAAGATCCCCCCTCAATCTTCTAAATTCTAGCGAGTACAAGCCGAGTCTATCCAATCTTTCTTCATATGAAAGTCCTGCCATCCCAGGAATCAGTCTGGTGAACCTTCTCTGTACTCCCTCTATGGCAAGAATGTATTTCCTCAGATTAGGAGACCAAAACTGTACACAATACTCCAGGTGTGGTCTCACCAAGGCCCTGTACAACTGCAGCAGAACTTCCCTGCTCCTATACTCAAATCCTTTTGCTATGAATGCTAACATACCATTCGCTTTCTTCACTGCCTGCTGCACCTGCATGCCTACTTTCAATGACTGGTTTACCATGACACCCAGGTCTCGTTGCATCTCCCCTTTTCCTAACCGGCCACCATTCAGATAATAGTCTACTTTCCTGTTCTTGCCACCAAAGTGGATAACCTCACATTTATCCACATTACACTGCATTGCCATGCATTTGCCCACTCACCCAACCTATCCAAGTCACCTAGCATCCTCCTCACAGCTAACATTGCCCCCCAGCTTCGTGTCATCCGCAAACTTGGAGATGTTGCATTCAATTCCCTCGTTCAAATCATTAATATATATTGTAAATAGCTGGGGTCCCAGCGCTGAGCCTTGCAGTACCCCACTAGTCACTGCCTGCCATACTGAAAATGACCCGTTTACTCCTACTCTTTGCATCCTGTGTGCCAGCCAGTTCTCTATCCACATCAATACTGAACCCCCAATTATGCTTTAAGTTTGCATACTAATCTGTTATGTGGGACCTTGTCGAAAGCCTTCTGAAAGTCCAGATATAACACATCCACTGGTTCTCCCTTATCCACTCTACTAACATCCTGGAAAATTTCTATAAGATTCGTCAGACATGATTTACCCTTCATAAATCCATGCTGACTTTGTCCAATGATTTCACCACTTTCCAAATGTGCTGCTATCCCATCTTTAATAACTGACTCTAGCATTTTCCCCACTACCGATGTTAGACTAACTGGTCTGTAATTACCCATTTTCTCTCTCCCTCCCTTTTTAAAAAGTGGGATTACATTAGCTACCCTCCAATCCTCAGGAACTACCCCAGAATCTAAAGAGTTTTGAAAAATGTTCACTAATGCATCCACTATTTCTGGGGCTACTTCCTTAAGTACTCTGGGATGCAGTCTATTTGGCCCTGTGGATTTATCGGCCTTTAATCCATTCAATTTACCTAACACCACTTCCCGACTAACCTGGATTTCACTCAGTTCCTCCATCTCATTTGGCCCCCGATCCCCTGCTATTTCCGGCAGATTATTTATGTCTTCCTTAGAACCAAAGTAGTTATTCAATTGCTCTGCCATGTCCTTGTTCCCCATGATCAATTCACCTGTTTCTGACTGCAAGGGACCTACATTTGTTTTAACTAATCTTTTTCTCTTCACATATTGATAAAAACTTTTGCAGTCAGTTTTTATGTTCCCTGCCAGTTTTCTTTCATAATCTATTTTCCCTTTCCTAATTAAGCCCTTTGTCCTCCTCTGCTGGACTCTGAATTTCTCCCAGTCCTCTGGTAGGCTGCTTTTTCTGGTTAATTTGTATGCTTCAGTAACATTCAGTAACAATCTTACCATACATTAGACAAAATCATACTTAAATACCAGAGTGTAAGATAGTATACACTAAGGCAGCATTCAAGATTCGCCTCGTTTCCGGTGCTATCTTGTCTCCTCTGCCTCTACCATGTGTTTTAATGGCAGAAGAATCTCTTTGCCTTCTCTTTTATCTTCATGTGTCCTCCATTTGCTCTCTTGATTTCCCTTTTAAGTGTAATCCTACACCTTTCTATACTCCTCACTTGATACCCTTAACCTCAGTTTGAGTATATTCTGCCAAAGAGCAAGGATATGGTAAGCTATTGCCCCTGCATCGGAACTAAGGTATCTATTAAAAGATAAAATGATGTTTTGACGTTGTTAATTGCACTGTTTGCACTTATACTACTGTTGAATGGCAACCAAAGGGATGCACTCTAAATGAGTGAAATTAGTATGAATGCTCATAGTTTGCTGCCTTCACATTTTATTTAAGCATTCATTACATTGTTATGGGAAGTCCCAGAACATGCTGCTTTACAACCACGTGCAAAAGAGAAAGCATTGCAAGAAGTTACTACGACACCTGGAGAATAAATGCGTGACAAACTGAAAGAACGCGCACTCGAAATGCAAATCATAGCTTATAAATCATTCTTATGAAACAAAGTACATCTTCAATCAAATAGTGAGAGGAGAACCTATGGCAAAAATATTACATATGAATATTTATGTTTAGTTTTGTCAACGCTTATACATTGTTTTTATTCAAGTTGGAAATCAAAACTAAATAAAACAGGCTACGCTCATGCTTTTAAATCAGGTTTACATTTTCATAAAGTAGCTTTCTGCACTTTAACTTTGTATGCAACTAATAATAGGTGAAGTGTCCAAAGCAGAGCATCCAAACACTGACTTACAGACAGATCAAACCAAGGAAATTAAGCTCTAACTAGTCCTGACCAGGCCCCACTCTCCGAAAGAGAGGGTATCTTTGCAGAGTATGGAGAGATTAATTGTTAGTACCAGAAATGAAGGACTTCAGTTATGTAGAGAGACTGGAGACAAAGTTAAGAAAACGGAGGTGACACAATGGTAGAGTTCCTGCCTTACTGCGCCAGAGACCCACGTCTGAAGGGACCTGAGCTGAAACGCTTATTTATTTCCTCCACCAATACTGCTTGACCCACTGAGTTACTCCAGCACTTAGTGTTTTGCTCAAGATTCTAGCATCTGCAATTCCTTGTGCCTCTCATTTTGTCCGTTGTTTATCTCTGATGATTTTAATCACTCCACAATTTTGCAGGTGCCAAGGTACTTCCTTACCTCTTTACCTCTATTTCCTCTTTGACAGGATCCACTTAGTTTTTAGTTTTAGAGATACAGCACGGAAACAGGCCCTTCGGCCCACTGGGTCCACGTCCGACCAGCGATCCCTGCACTAACACTATCCTACACCCACTAGGGATAATTTTTACATTTACCAAGCCAATTAACCTACAAACCTGTACTTCTTTGGAATGTGGGAGGAAACTGAAGGTTTTGGAGAAAACCCACGCAGGTCAGGGAGAGAACATACAAACTCCGTACAGACAGCACCCATAGTCGGGATTGAACCCGGGTCTCTAGCGCTGCATTCGCTGTAAGGCAGCAACTCTACCGCTGCGCCACCGTGACTGGCCTACATTATTATAATGTAGAAACAAGGAATTGCAGATGCTGGTTTACAAAAAACCCCACAAAGTGCTGAAGTAACTCAGCGGGTCAGGCAGCATCCAGTCTGAATAAGGGTCCCGACCCGAAACGTCATCTATCTATGTTCTCCAGAGATGGTACCTGACCCGTTGAGTCACTGCAGGTTTTTACTTTGTAATACTCCTGTAGATTATTTTGAGATATTTTTGCTATGTTAAAGTTGGTATATAAGGAAACTAATGAAAGGACATATACAATAAGATCATTCAGCCTCAAAGGTCTGCTCTATCGTTCAATCAAATTATGAATGATCTGTGGCCTATTTCCAATGACTAGCTTTTTCTTAAACCCCATAACATCTCTGTGTGATATGTTTATATATATTAGTCACATGTGCATGTGATATAATGATGTAATATATGCATGACCTGGTGGTGGTTGTAATCTTCATTAAAGAATTAACACATATTCTGAAATTATAGGTGTCTTCAATGCACAATTCATCACATGTCCAATGATAGCTCACACAACATAACCAACCAATATTAGAGATATTTGAAAGAAACAGCATAGAATCAGACCCTTCGGCCTACAATGTGCAGGCTGACAATCGATCGCCTATTCATACTAGTTTTATGTTTCCTCTCACATCCCAAAGACTGGTGGATTTGTAGGTTAATTGGCCTTTTGTAGTTTTGTTTAGGGATTTAGCGTGGAAATATGCCCTTCGGGCCTCCCAGTTCTTGCCGACCAACAATCACCCATACACTAGTTCTATCCGACACACTTGGGACAATTTCCAGAAGTACAGAAGTCAATTGATCTACAAACTTGCACATCTGGGAGGAATGTGGGAGGAAGTTGGAGCACCCGGAGAAAACCTATGCGGTCAAAGGGAAAGCGTTCAACCTCTCTGCAGATAGCACCCATAGTCAGGATTAAACCTGGGTCACTGGTGTTGTATGGCAGCACCCTGTGTGCCTTCCCTGCAATTTGCCCCGAGAGTGTATGGGATGGATGAGAAAGTGGGGTAATGTAAACTAGTGTGAACGAGTGATTCATGGTCATTGTGGATACAGTGGGACAAAGAGCCTGATTCCATGCTGTAACTACAAACTAAACCAAACTAATATCCAATCTGCTGGATTTTGTTGTGTTTAAGATTAGCTATTCAATATAGGGGAAATATAGGTAAGAACTGATGGCCATGTCAGCAAAATCCACATCAAGTGAGTGAATAAATAAAAAATCAAGCCACAGGTGTTGGAATGTGTATGAGCATGGATGTAGTTGAGCGGTAAAGGAGTGGCTTGTTTTGGCTTTGGTTCGCATCCAATATGGAAAGGTTGCCCAGATTGCACACCTGGACTCAAGTATAAAAGCAGTCACTCGTGTGAGGAATTGGACGATATCCAGCCCCCATGTAGTCATAGTCATACAGTGTGGAAACAGAACCGTTGGCCCAACTTGCCCACACCGACCAACATGTCTCATCTACACTAGTATAGTACACTATATTAGAATTAGCTTTATTTTTGTCACGTTCCGAGGTACAGTGAAAAGCATTGTTTCCATCCAATCATCAGATAATACTATATATGAATCCTATCAAGCCAAACTCAAGTACGATAGGTAGAGCGAAGGGAAAGAGGCAGGGGGTAGAATGCAGTTCTCAGCATTTTAAGGCAACAGTTCCAGTGAAAATGTTCAATGACCACAGTGGGGTAGAGGACAATCGGGACTGTACCCTAGTTGTGGAAGGACAGTTCAGAAGCCTGATAACAGAGGATAAGAAGCTGCACCTGAGTCTGGTGATGAGCACTTTCAAACTTCTATCACCTGCCAAACAGGAGCAAGGAGAAGGAATGACCGGAGTGGGAAAGGTCTTTGATTATTTTGGTTGCTGTCCTGTGGCAGCATGAGGCATAAATGGAGTCAATCAAGGGAAGGCCAGTCTATATGATGGACTGGGCTACATCGATTGACCACCAGGGGTGCCTGAATCGGGGGAATCTGACATCCCCGATTCAGGAACTGGATCGTCCCGACACAGAGGGCCCAAATGCCGCCGGCTACGGGAGTGAAGATCGTCCCGTCAACGGAGGGCTCGAGGAGAGCTAAGGGAAGAGATTGAAATTTTTGTCGCCTTCCATCACAGTGAGGAATGTGGAGTCTCTGTGGTGGATGTTTATGTTAAAATGTGTTTTGTGTGCTCTGTTGCTTTTTATTTGTAAGACTGACTTAGCAAATGAAATTCCTTGTTTGTTTGCAAACATACTTGGCTAATAAAGTATTATTGTGATTGTGATTGTGAATGTTATCCACAACTTTTTGCAATTTCTTGCAATCTTGGACAGAGCTGTTCCCAAACTAAACTTGATGCAATCCTACAGTATGCTTTCTAGATCAGAATTTGATGGAATTTTCAGGAGAAGATGTACACAAGCACAGTCTTAGGTTTCAGGCCCTGCTACTGGTAGCCTTGCGAGACGATCAAAAGAAAAGAGATCGGCGCCATTGGTATTAACATTGTCCTATTTGTACATATTAGTACTTAACATTGATTTGCAAATAATTCCAATTCAAAACGTATTCTGTGTTGGTGCTAATCCACTCAATCAAAACACCTACTTATTTATTTCTCCCTATTGAACCGACCTTTAATATGTGTTTTCTATTCACTTCTATTCCTTATGATAGGAAGTCTGCATTTTTACTACTCTTGAGGTAAGAATTTCTGCCTGAGTTGTATAATTTAAATGTATATACCCTCAAATGATTCAATTTGAAACATCTCCATTTGCACCTGATCAAAATCTTAATGATCTCCTTCAGATTAGCAGCCTGCCTTCTTATTTAAAATCATGAAGGAAATAGAAAGAAGGAGTGCACAGAGTCTTTTACCCAGGGTAGGGGAATCAAGAACCAGAGAATATTGGATTAAGGTGAGAAGGGCAAGATTTATTAGGAACATGAGGGGCAACCTTTTCACTCACGGGGCAGTGGGTATCTAGAACGATCTGCTAAAGGTGGTCGTGGAGGCAGGTATTAGAAAAAAATATTTAAAAGACACTTGGACGGATACATGGATAGGAAAAGTTTAGAGGGATATGAACCAAATGCAGATAAATGGGACTAGCTTAGATGAGGCATCTTGATTGGTGTGAGCGGGTTGGGCCATAGCGTCTGTTCCCATGCTGTATGACTCTATGACTATTTCTAAAGAGCCACCATCTGCTCAAACTGTTCTGAGAGCAGCAGCTTCTCAGTTCTGGCATTACACCCTGTAAATCATCTTCTTTGCACTTTTCCCATGCCTCTTTTTGTAATAAAGACCAGAACTGTCAGTGCTAAAAGCACTGGAGTATGAGCAATAACTTTTCTATAATTTAAAAAAAGTTTAGTTTAATTTAATTTAGAGATACAGCAATGAAACAATCCCTTCAGCCCACCGAGTTCACGCCGACCAGCGATCACCCGTACACCAGTTTCATTTTATCCCACTTTCGCATCCGATACACTAAGGGCAATTAATCTCCAAGCCTGCAAATCTTTGAGATGTGGGGGAAAACGGGAAGCACCCGGAGAAAACTCAGGAGGTCACAGAGGGAACGAACAAACTCCGCACAGACAGCACCCGAGGTCAGTATTGAACCCGGGTCTCAGGCGCATTACGGCAGCAACTCTACCGCTATGCTACTGTGCCATTGAAAGTTCAGAGGAAACAACATAATGGCTCAAGCAGATAGGAACTGTCCATTAACAATGGTCTCCACTTGTGCTGTGCCTCTGGGAGGATAGGGTGGCTGATGGAAGGGATGTGACCTGTGATCTCATCCTACATATACTCAATTCCCCGCTGAGCCCGGACACACATCCACTCATACTTGTTCCAAACCTTTAGCAGTTTATCTGCTCAAGATCTTTATTCAGGATGGCTCAATCTATTTGAAAACAGCAAGTTTACAATGCCTCATCATTTAAAGGTCTTTTTTATGGCATTTTCATGATATACAATGTTTCTGCTGGCAACCAAGTGAAAACATCCCAAGCACAACTGCACAAAGACAGTAAAATGAGTAATTGCCAGTAATAGCAATTGATTTTACAGTAAGTTTGAGAAGCTAGACTCCAAAATTATGGGGCAATATTACGTCTTACACTGACTGATCTTAAGGAAATTGTTTTTCTTTTATAGTATCATATTTTACTTCAACTTCGATGGGATCCTTTTAAGTGAATATCCTATTTGCTGCAAAATGCTATTCACTTATGAGCAGTGCAAAACAGACAAGAACTGGATGCATCAAACTGGAGCACGTGTTCACAGGCTGCTACTGTTAATGGTACTTTTTCACATGTACCTAGGTATAGTGAAATTACATTTTTGTTTACAGTCCTGTAAATAATTACTATACATAGACACAATCATACATAAGTGTTTCGAGAATCAGCACGGAATCCGGCCCTTCGGCCACCGAGTCCACACTGACTATCAATCACCCGTTCACACTAGTACTATGTTAGAACACTTTCTCATCTACTCCCTATACACCAGGGACAATTTACACAGACCAATTGACCTACAAACGTGCGTGTCTTTGGGATGTAGGAGGAAATCGTAGCACCTGGAGAAAACCCGCGTGAAAACCACGCTTTCTTCGGGTTACGTACCCTCCTCGCCTATCCCCCTCCAGCCCCCCCTCCCCCCTCCCCCACGCAATACTATCTAAGGTCGCTCACGTAATTATTTTTCCCGGCTTTTGGGGAGGGAGGACCTTCAATTGCCGGAAGATTGGTGTTAAACCTGTATATAAGTACAATTTGCTCATTGGGGATGTGCTTAGGTATGGAAATACTTCAGTGGACTGATTGGGAGAAAGTAATTTCACTGTGTGTTTGTGCTTCGCACATGGGACAATAAAAGCATGATTGACCCATTGAGCATTCTAGCTCTCCAAATACTAATCTAATACCTTCATCATTAAGCTATCATACCACTGCATTGATGTCAGAAAGGTTTGAAGTTTTTGTACATTTCATTAAAATAAGCATCATCTCATATATTTTAATGGAAGGTTTTGAAAATATATCAACTGATTTACAGAGTATTTAAAGAAGCGATTGAATTACACCAGAGGGGAGCAATTCCCATCAGCTATAATTTGGGTTGCAAACATGCCGTTCATGATTTAAAACAGAAGCTTATTAAATTAAAAACTAATCCCTGTGAGGCTATGATATTCTTCCTCCCGATATTTCTCCAATGGCTTATAGTTAACATTTGTGAAAATAAAGGAAAAGAGAAAAAAAATTGAGAGATAGAGAGATGGCAATGAGAAGGGAAAAAAAGGGTGTGTAAAGAACGAAGGAAGCAAGCAGAAAGAAGATAGAATTAAGATAAAGAACCAAAAGAACAAACTGACCAATAGATTTGCAAAATATGACACACAGTGCCGGAATAAATCAGCAGGTCAAATAACATCTCTGGGGAACACAGATAGGTGACATTTCAGGTCAGGTCCAAATCAGTTGAAGGGTCCCGCACCAAAATGTCGCCTATCCATGTTCTCCAGACTTGCTGCCTGACCCACTGATTTACTCCAGCACTTTGTATCTCTTTTTGTAAACCAGCATCTACAGTTCTTTGTTTCTACATTCCACCAGCAGATGTGCCTTCACCGAGAGCCTTTCAATAACAGGGCATCCAACAAAAATGTGTTCAACAACCAGAGGTTACCGCCATGTGAAAAATTTAGGAGTCAATTTGCTTATAGTTCGCTCCCCCAGATGTCAACGAGACATAAGGTAGATACTATACCAAAGAGTCCTTGGATCATCCACAAGACTCGATCTCATGTAATGTGTACAATCATCAGATATTGTGTCAGGGACCTAATTATCTTCTTTGCTGCGTTCTATTAGGGATCATTTCACAGTTAAATTGCTGGGACGATAGCACTTTCTCAGACTGTGTATTATTAAGCCTTTTAGCATGCTACTTGGAGAGATACAAAGTGATCCGGTCTATCATTTTTTTCTTTGGATTTGCTTCCCAATGAGAAAAATGGTAGACTTCATCTTTATGCCCTCCACTAATAGTGCAATGGTGAACATGAAACACCTTGTACAAGGGGCAGCACAGTGGCACAGCGGTAGAGATGCTGCCTTACCCACGTGGACACAGGGAGAACATACAAACTCGATCCAGACAGCATCCGTAGTCAGGATCAAACCCGCGTCTCTGGTACTCTCAGGGAGCAACTCTACCGCTGCACCACTGTGTCGTTCCTAGTGAAGATATCACCTCCACTATCATCGATGTAAGATAGTCACTAAGAAACCCAGTAGGGAGTATAGAACACAAAATCTTCTTCAATCAAATAGTGGTGAGAATGTGGAACACAAGGAAAGTATACTTTTAATGGATGATTGGGCAAGGTTTGCTGATTGATTGAAAGTATGGAAACAGTCCCTTCGGCCCACTGTCTATATTGTCACACTTACACATCCACTCCCTACAGAGGCCAATTAACCGACAAACACATGCCTTTGGATCATGGAAGAAAACCGGAGCATCCTGAGAGAGCCCATGCAGTCACAGGGAGAACATGGAAACCCACCCATAGTCACAATCGAACATGGACTTCTAGCACAGCGAGGCAGCAGCTCTGTCACCCTTATATGAAGGAGTTGGAAAAAGATTACCTTGAAACATTTAGATGAGGAAAGATGAGAAAAAGCTAATTAAGCCCATTGACGATGGCATATAGTGATTGGACCAAAAATCCCGTATCCATCCATATATCCCATGTGAAAATCCAAAACATAACACATCTTCCTGAAGATGAAGGGATCAATCCCAATTTATTTTGCAGAATGTGCTCCTATCTACCGATCATGATTTATCAGGCATCTGGTGAAAGGAGACAGTCTGCAAGGAAACCCCTGGACACAAGATTCCTTTTTGCTGGTTCTGACATCTCCACAGATACAATGCATCCGTTCCCTTTGTAAAGGCATCGAGACTATTTTGGCAAAAACTAAAGTGTGTGGAGAAGAGACAGGGAGATGAGGGCAGTGACTTGTGACAGACAGTAATTCAATACACCATGCCACAAACAAAAAGTTCCAGCATCGGAAGGTGTTCTCAGATTAATTCTTTGCATCAATTATTGACATAGAATTTAATTTAAAGGCAACAAGTCAGTAACCTATGGATACTGCTTTAAATAATTTATAATTGCCGCATGGGTATAATCATATTGGTATTGATTAAATTCCAGTGACTCACACCAGTAAAGCATACCCGATGGCACATCAATCCAGTGTTACCACCTTTTAAGTAATTTTGTATGAGTCAGCATGTTCCAGAGTTCTGATTTCAAAGAGAGCAGATTTTTTTTGTTTTAAACATCAGTGACACTACAACAAGAACCTTCATTTTAAAAAAGATGATTCATTAGGCAATAAAATATTCATGGCTGACAAAGTGAAGGATCACCACTGAATTTTATTCTAATGCACCTGTCCCCTTTGTCAAATACAATATGGGATGTCATGTAACCAAATTTTTATTTAGTAACTGTTGGCCACAGCAAAGTTTCTAAAGTAAATGAAAATAGCCCATTACTGATTAAATTAATTTCAATATGCAACATATTTTATACATCTTACCACAGCATGGGATTCAAGCCTCCATCTATTACTGACTGATTTACTTTGCAGTCCTTCCCTGAGTAAAGGGAAGGAACTCAGCATGCCATTGTGTTTTCAATAGTTATTTTTCAATTTTATCACATCAGTGGCTAAAGGAATAAAGACACATTTACAAAATTACAAAGCCTGCAAAATCTCATTTCTAAATCCTGCACTGTGACTGTAATCTAATAGATTTTGTATAGTTTACTGCATCAAGCAGGCAAACTCCACTCATCCCGTAGTACAAATGACTTAACAATGGAGAAATGAATAGAGGCTTATCTCTCAACAGAACAACTTGTTCTGTTCTACCCATGCTATATATTATTTTAGTCAGCAAACTCTGCACCAGATACCCACACAGATCTAAGATACAGAAAAAAAAAATCACTGAGCAAATTTCTAGAAGATGATTGTTATAAATTCCTATAATGTAATATTTAGTACTTTGGTTTTTAATCATTAAAATACCGGTAGATTTTAAGGGTCAAAGCCGTTTTTATGAAAGCAGCTATCAATTATTAACATTCCACACTGAACATTAATATTAAAGTCAGAATACTTGTACTTTGTTAAAGGCTTGCATGAAAAGGATATTTCTTACAAATAACAGTGAAGCAGTTAACTAACATGCCTGATCTGCACAATTTTGAAAATATTCCTGTGAATCATTTAAAATTTATTTTCTTGGTAACTGAGCAATAGAGGCAAAGGTTTGGGTGTTCAATGGCTTCCGGGCATGTTGTGTGACAGTGAAAGGTAACACCAGTTGTCCACTAGCTGACCACATCGAGAGGGGATGAGAAAAAGACGTGTTTATATAGCACCTGAAACGAACTGGGAAAGATGTCTCCTGAAAACTTTACATACCATGATGGGTTTATAGTATTCTCGGAATCAAGTCAGTTATTAAGAACTTTTAAAATAAAGTGTGGTCACAGTAGTAAAAGAAGACTTTCATTGTACAAGCTCCCACAAATAGAAATGTGATGATAATCAAATAACATCTTTTAGGATAACTTCTTCAGTCTGAAGACGGGCCCTGGCCCGAAACGTCACCGATAACTTTTCCACAATAGTTGCTGCCTGACGCGCTGAGTTACCCCAGTATTTTGCGTCAAGACTTTAGGATGCTTTGATTGAGGGATAAGTGTTAGTGTGAACACTTGAGAAAGATCCCCTGCTATTGTAGAAGAGATAAAAGCATGAAAGCACATACCACCGTATTCAAGAACAGCTTCTTTTCCGCTGTTAACAGACTATTGAACAGAGCTCTCATAAACTAAGGATGTATTCCTGATCTCCCAACCTACCGCAGTGTGGTCCTTGCACTTCTTTTTATCTGCACTTTCTCTGTCACTATAACATTGTTGTAACACTATGTTCTGCACTCGGATTATTTTTTTCTCTTTGCCTATTTACTGTACTTATCGATTGCTTGATTGTACTTGTATATGGTATGCTTTGACTGGATAGCACACAAACTAAGTTTTTCACTGTATCTTGGTATGTGACAATAATAAACCAATGCACCAAATTGTGCAAAGTGTTTGTGAAGGGGCAGTTGTACCTTGGCTTGAATGTCTCGTTCGAGGATGGCATCCCTGACACTACGATATCTCCCCAGTTTTTCACTGGGGTTATCTTTGAATCTCTGAAGCACAACCATAACCTTGTGAATAAATGATGCTCTCTAACACTTGAGCAAGTGGTTAGAGTCATACAGCATGGAAAAGGGCCTTTCGGCTCAACACATCCATGCCGTCCAAAATGCATCATCTATGTTAGTCCTATTTGGCCACATTTGTCCCATATCCCTGTAAACCGTTCTTCTCTCACCCAAAAGTGGACCAAGAAAAGTTCTTTAAAATTGTATGCTATTTAGTAAATTGGAAATGGAACAAGAGGATACATGGTGAAGATTAAATACACCCAAAGATAAATAATCCAGACAGATGGTTGATCAAAGTGAAGGTGGCTAAACAGAAAATATAAAAGGGTTTGTAAAATATAGACCATAGAGCTGAAAGATTTTGTGGCTTTGTAAATGTATTTTTAACATATTCTATGTCCCAAAGTGCTGGAACAACTCAGCAGGTCAGGCAACATCTCTGGCGAACATGGGTAGGTGTTGTTTCAGGATCGGGACCATACTTCGGATGAAGGTCTTGAGAAGGTACAATAAGCTGCCTTCTTGAACTACTGCTGTCCTCTTAATTTCAATTAGTTTAAACATACAGCATGGAAACAGGCCCTTCAGCCCACCGAGTCCATGCCCGGCCCCTGATCACGCAATCATACTACTTCTATGTTCGCCCAATTTCTCATCCACTCCACTATACATCCACTAGACATAAAGTCCAATTTTACAGAGGCCAATTAACATAAACGTGCTCGTATTTTGGATCTGGATGTCACATGACAACGTGCAAACTCCACACAGATAGCATCCGTTGTCAGTATCGAGCCTGGGTCACTGGCGTTGTGAATCAGCAGCTCTACCAACTGTGCCATTGAGCCCCATATTAGTATTCCATAAACATCTGGTTTGGATTGCATAAAAAAGTTTAGTTTTTCAGTAATGTCAGCCTTTTACTGCAAGGTTGATGCACTACTATAATGTCAGGGTGCATTAACACATACAAGCATGAACTCAGGGCATAGCGGTCGGGTTGCTGCCTTACAGCGCCAGAGACCCAGGTTTGATCCTGACTATAGGTGCTGTCTGTACGGAGTTTGTACTTTCTTGCTGTGACCGCATACATACTCCAGGTGCTCTGATTTCCTCCCACATTGCAATGATGTGCAAGTTTGTAAGTTAATTGGCTTCTGCAAATTGTAAATTGTCCCTCGTGTGTAGGTTAGTGCTGGTGTATGCGGTGATCACTGATCAGCGTGGACTCGGTGGGCCGAAGGGCCTGTTTCCACGCTGCATCTCTAAAGTCTAAATTCCTGATTTGAAAGCCTGTGACTCCGCATGTTGGAAGGAGAAATACAAAGTGATGAACCGATTGCAAGCAAAGTCAAATCCATTGTTTATGGTTGTGACAGAATTCCATAAAAGATAGTGACCTATGAAAGAGACATATGACACACTTGGTTGCACACAAGACCATATGCTAATGTCATCTCTACCCTCAGGGGACTGACAATATAATTACAACCTTAATAGGCAAAAATTATCTGCTATGATTTCTGATTCCACATATGAGTGTGAAATTAAGCAGTATTTTCCAGTTAATCGATAGCTTGCAATCAAAAATTGTAGATCAGATGGGATGATAAATGTGAGCAGGATAGTTCTGTGGATAATTTCATTTATTGTGAGAGGAATTCTGACCAAGGGATAGACCTAATGCTCGGATGATGTTTCCTTCCAATTTTCTTTCTTGACTGTGATCCTCAAACAAGAGATTTCATTTTAGTCGAGTTTAGTTTAGTTTAGAGATACAGCAAGTAAACAGGCCCGTCGGCCCACCATATCCACGACGTCCATCGATCACCCGTTCACACAGTTTTATGTTATCCTAATTTCTCATCCACTCCCCATACCTTAGGGGCAATTTACAGAGGCCAATTAACCTACCATTCCTTTGGGATGTGGGAGGAAACAGTGGGCGGAACAGTTGCACAATGGTAGTGTTGCTGCCTTGCAGCGCCAGAGTTCCAGGTTTGATCCTGACTACGGGTGCTGTCTGTACGGAGTTCATACTTTCTCCCTGTGACCGCGTGGGTTTCCTTTCATGCTCCAAAGACGTATGTGTTTGCAGGTTAATTGGCTTTGGTAAGTTGTAAAATTGCCCCGAGTGTGCGTTGAGTAATGTTCGGGGTAATTACTGGTCGGCGGGGATTCGGTGGGCCGACGAGCCTGTTTCCGTGCTGTACCTCAAGTCTAAAATCTGGAGCACTCGGAGGAAACCCACATTGTCACAGAAGGATTGAGTGGCGACAAATTGTGTTGCCAAAGGAAGGAATGTAGGTGGAGGGAGAGGGGTGAAATGTGTGCAAGTCTGGGTGGAGCACAGGGGAGGGAGAGGGCAGATACAGTGGCTTGCAAAAGTTTCATACCCCTTGAACTTTTCCACATTTTGTCACGTTACAACCACAAACGTAAATGTATTTTATTGGGATTTTATGTGATGGACCAACACAAAGTGGTGCATAATTGTGAAGTGGGAGGAAAATGATACATGGTTTTCAAATTTTTTTACAAATAAAAAAACTGAAAAGTGTGACGTGCAAAGGTATTCAGCCCCCCTGAGTCAATATTTTGTAGAACCACCTTTCGCTGCAATTACAGCTGCAAGTCTTTTGGGGTATGTCTCTACCAGCTTTGCACATCTAGAGACTGCGATTTTTGCCCATTCTTCTTTGCAAAATAGCTCAAGCTCAGTCAGATTGGATGGAGAGCGTCTGTGAACAGCAATTTTCAAGTCTTGCCAGAGATTCTCAATTGGATTTAGGTCTGGACTTTGACTGGGCTATTCTAACACATTAATATGCTTTGATCTAAACCATTCCATTGTAGCTCTGGCTGCATGTTTAGGGTCGTTGTCCTGCTGGAAGGTGAACCTCCGCCCCAGTCTCAAGTCTTTTGCAGACTCTAACAGGTTTTCTTCCAATATTACCCTGTATTTGGCTCCATCCATCTTCCCATCAACTCTGACCAGCTTCCCTGTCCCTGCTGAAGAAAAGCATCCCCACAGCATGATGCTGCCACCACCATGTTTCACAGTGGGGATGGTGTGTTCAGGGTGATGTGCAGTGTTAGTTTTCTGCCACACATAGCGTTTTGCATTTAGGCCAAAAACTTCAATTTTGGTCTCATCTGACCAGAGCACCTGTTTGCTGTGTCCCCCACATGGCTTGTGGCAAACTGCAAACGGGACTTCTTATGGCTTTTTTTCAACAAAGGCTTTCTTCTTGCCACTCTTCCATGAAGGCCCGATTTGTGGAGTGCACGACTAATAGTTGTCCTGTGGACAGATTCTCCCACCTGAGCTGTGGATCTCTGCAGCTCCTCCAGAGTTACCATGGGCCTCTTGGCTGCTTCTCTGATCAATGCTCTCCTTGCCCGGCCTGTCAGTTTAGGTGGACGGCCATGTCTTGGTAGGTTTGCAGTTGTGCCATACTCTTTCCATTTTCGGATGATGGATGGAACAGTGCTCCGTGAGATGTTCAAAGCTTGGGATATTTTTTTATAACCTAACCCTGCTTTAAACTTCTCCACAACTTTATCCCTGACCTGTCTGGTGTGTTCCTTGGGCTTCATGATGCTGTTTATTCACCAATGTTCTCTAACAAACCTCTGAGGCCTTCACAGAACAGCTGTATTTATACTGAGATTAGATTACACACAAGTGGACTCTATTTACTAATTAGGTGACTTCTGAAGGCAATTGGTTGCACTGGATTTTATTTAGGGGTATCAGAGTAAAGGGGGCTGAATAATTTTGCACGCCACACCTTTCAGTTTTTTATTTGTAAAAAAATGTGAAAACCATGTATCATTTTCCTTCCACTTCACAATTATGCGCCACTTTGTGTTGGTCTATCACATAAAATCCCAATAAAATACATTTACGTTTGTGGTTGTAACGTGACAAAATGTGGAAAAGTTCAAGGGGTATGAATACTTTTGCAAGCCACTGTAGGAGGTTGTGGGGTAGAAAGGGTAGGGGGATTGGGGGTGTTGTTAGAGGTTAACTAAAATTGGAGAATTCAATATTCAATGAAGATACAGGAATTGATTTACACTCCTGGAAGGCAGAAGATTGCACATAACACTCCAATATTCACTTCCTATTGTTTAAGAAAGAACTGCAGATGCTGGAAAAATCGAACGTAGACAAAAATGCTCGAGAAACTCAGCGGGTGAGGCAGCATCTATGGAGCGAAGGAATAGGTGACGTTTCGGGTCGAGACCCTTCTTCAGACTGATGTGGGGAAGGGGGGGGGGGGGGGGCGGGAAAAAGAAAGGAAGGGGCAGAGACAGTAGGCTGTGGGAGAGCTGGGAAGGGGAGGGGAAGGAGGGAGAAAGCAAGGAATACCTGAAATTGGAGAAGTCAATGTTCATATTTACTTCCAAAATTATTTTCGAAGTGAATGCAACTTTGCTGTCACTGGTATTTTGATGCATCTGGTTAGCACAATATTAGCATTACTGATCTGATGGAATAATATTCTTGATTTCTCAGAACAAAACTGCTCCAGAGCTTGGAGCACTTTCAGTTATCATGACATTGAAAGATCCATCAACAAATTAGCAAGTGAGGAGTGAGAGATGCTTTGCTCTGATGATGGCTGGCTACTTGTAAAATGTAGGTATGTTGCAAAGCCTACCTGAAGCGTCGCTGAAAATCTGTCCCAGCCCGTGTGCGCGATTTTGGCGCCGTTTAGAGGGGGGCGGGTTTAAAACGCGATTTTCTCTAGGCTGTTCAAATCAAGAATGTTCAGCCTAGTTAATTATTAACGAAAATTCGCTGGCAGATTCCGTCGCTTGAGCTATTATTAGTTTTAAGAGCTTTAGCTAATTGTTATAGTAGTTTAAAAATTAACCTCTAAACCCCTGACAGCCGGCAACCGGCCGGATCTCATACAGGGGACAACAGGAGGTAAGCTGTTTATTTTTACATTAAAAAGGGCTTCTTAAGATCCCTTTATACAAAGTTTAATGTTGCGAGTAGCTAATTTTGGGCCCATTATATCCCGCAGTATTTTTCTGGGCATTTGAGGGCACAAATCTACCGCAATGTGAACATTCTAAACCAGCGCGTTCACAGGATCCCACTAGAAAGCTGATTTAAATGGACTTTAATTTACAGCAATTGAACACTAAATTCCTTCCATTTGGCCTATAAATTAATGTAAATGAGATGTAAAAATCATGTTTTATTGTGAATTATTTGTGAATATTATTTGGACACTCAGGCTATTTAAAAATGTTAATCATTTATTAAGAATGGTTTAGATCTAGTAATTGAAGTTTGAAATTAGCTACAATTGGGTAACTAACTAATTATATGCTTTAATTTCAGGTCATCCAAGTAAGATTATTTTATATTTGTTTCAGAATGGTTCAATCTATGATAACTGAAAATTTCATTCAGTTCTCTTATTTTTTAAGAAAGTTATGTGCTTTTGACTGTCCACGATCACAACTTTTTTGTTATGTCCATAGAAAATCAATAGGGAACAAGATGCTAATTACCGAGTATGAAAATGGCCATAACTTTTAAAATACTTGAGATATGAAAGTGAATTAGGTGTCAAATTAAACTTCTTTTTATGCTTTATCTGATGGGATAAATTGCAGACTTGATTTTTTAAATCTCAAAATTTTGTAACATTGCTATAAAATGCACCAGTATAACTGAATAGTTTAAATTCCATCATTCCAGTTATTAATGTAAAAATCAAAACTTTATGGCAGCACAGTGGTGCAATGGGTAGAGCTGCTTCTTGGGTACTGTCTGCATGGAGTATGCACAGTCTTCCTGTGACCGCGTGGGTTTGCCCTGGGTTTCCTGGTTTCTATCCTTAGCCCAAAGATGTGCAGGTCCGCAGCTCAATAAGCCTCTGCAAATTGCCCCTAGTGTGGAGGGAGTGTATGAGAAAGTGGGATAACATGGAACTAATGTGAACGGGTGATGGATGATCAGCATGGACTCAGTGGGCTGAAAAGCATGTTTCCATGCTGTATTTCTAAACTCAACATCATATGATCAAATCAAGATGTGAAATGAGAATTTTCACATGAATCACATGATTATCTTTCCCTGTCCAGAGATCAGAGGCCAGACTGCTGGAACACACAAAAATATATCAAGGATTTTTAATATTAATCCTGGTTGGTTGCATTTATATTTTGTCATAAAATATTTTGGGCTTTTTTTCCCATGTTAAAGGATAAATAAATAAAGGAAAGAAAACAATGAAATTTTCTACCACAGGATGAAACAAAACCAGTCCACTGATGATAAAGAATTATCACTTAAATAAGCGGCAAAAGACAATTGCCGTAAGGCATCAAGATGTACAGAAGATGAAAAATACGAGACTCCAGCACAAATCTCGTCAATACCATTGTGCCAAGAATGCAAGGATCAAGATATAGATCCACCCTCCCCCCACCCCCTCCTTCCCTCGTTATGCTCCACCTGGACCTCCACCTCTTTCTCCCCTCCACTCAGCCCACCCCACCCCCATCCTCCACCACTCTCCTCCTTATGGTTTTACAATCCACAGCTGTTCAAACCTGTCTCACACAATTAGTCTGAAGAAGGGTCTCGACCTGAAATGTCACCTGTCCATGTTCTCTTGGGATGCTGCCTGACCTGCCGAGTTACTCCGGCACTTTGTGCTCTTTGGTGGATAACAAAAGGTTAGTTGAATCACAGACAAAATATAGTACCTGAAAATGTATCAGTTGTCAGCAAATGAGTGGTCTAATTCGAGTCAAGTGTCCAGGTTGAATACTTTCATCAATATACCATATAAAAGTAACCTTGCTGCTGTTGGCAGGAAACAACATCCGATGAAGGGCAATATTAACTGTACTGATTTTACAAGACCTAGATTGTTATTGCTTCATCTGAAACTACTTTGAAACATGAGATATATTTGGTAATATTCTTTCTTAAAACCCATCCACTGGAAGGTAGGTGATGTATTTTGAAGTAACAAATCAGCTGAATTCAAGAATGTTTGCTTTCAATTTGAAGAACTTCTGCTAACTTTGCAAAATCTACAGAAGACTCAATATATTGCAAACTGCACCCCATTCACAGAGTCATCGGTCGTGCATCAAGTCATGCATCATCTTTATTGTAAAGCATTGAGTTACTCTCTGTGAGTGGCTTGCCTTGTGTGATACAAAGGGTCCAACGCATTGCTTCTCAGGAAAAAGAAACAGTGGCGTGGATGGTATTTGTGAAGGTGTTTTTTTTACTGGGAAAATAAATATTTTACTGGATGTATGCAGTAGAAGGTGACAATAGCCAGGACAAGAAGAAAATGGGAGATGGGATGAAGAGCAACACAGGATTATCAGTTGTTTATTCTCCACATGTTGATCTGGATCATTTGGGCAAATGAGGATGGATAAAGGTAATGGAAATGACTAACTCATTTTAACCAATCTGCTGAAAATAATCCAAAACAGTCAAGAGTCAGAGTGTTCACTGCCCTGAAACTGAATAATGAAATTTCTATTTGCAGCAGCACGACAGATATGTAACATAGCACTCGGTAAATAAAATATACTTATTCATTAATAATCTCCACTAATTACCTACTCTGCCAAAGTCTCCAGCTCCATAGAGGTGAGTATTCATTCATTTTCGCATGCAGGGCTGTTCTCACTAAACATTTCTAAACGTCAAAAACTATGTGTTAATTGTTTTTCACATTAGGGGCTGATGTTTTAAAGTACTCACCAATGTCTAGTGGGCTGGCTTCTGGATGTCCAATTCTCAATTGGCACTCCAGATCTAACACTTAAGGGCCTGTCCCACTTGCGCGTCACTGCCTACGCCACCATGCCTCACCACCCGCACGTAATGCACGCCATACGCGCGTCACGACATGACGCCTAAATGATGTTGCGTAAATGACGCGCAAATGGCGCCCAAGTGGGACAGGCCCTTTAGGATCAGACCTATTGCCCAGGATGGCAATGGGGTGGTTAACTTGACCCAACCTTCTTCAACTAGTAGCTGCAAGATCAGGATACAGATAGTTGACATTGGACTTTGTCTATGGAACCGATGGAACTTTTTAAATGGAACTATAGCTGAGAACTATATTCAACATTCTGTATCTTCCCTTTACCTCAGTCCATTGTACATGGAACATAGAACAGTACAAGACAGGATCAGACCCTTTGGCCCATAATGTTTGTGCCAAACATGATATCTAGTTAAACTGATCTCATCTGCCTGATGATCCATATCGCTCCGTACCTTGCACTTCTAGGTACCTATCTAATAGCCTCTTAAATGCCACTATTGTATCTGCCTCCACCACCACCCCTGGCAATGGGCTCCAGACCCCCACCACTCTCTGCGTAAAAAAACTTGTACTCCATTGGACTTCCCTCCTCTTACCTTATAGTTATGCCCTCTAATGTTCAACATTTCTTTAATCTAGGCAGCATTCTAGTAAACCTCCTCTGCACCCTCTCCAAACCAGTCACATCCTTCTTATAATGGGGCGACATGAACTACATGCAATAAGCTGCACATATTTGAGTTTGATTTGATTGTATTAATGTACAGCACTATTTGATCTGACTGGATAGCATGCGAACAAAGCTTTTCACTTTACCTCAATATACTCTTTAGAGATACAGTGTGGAAAAAAGGCCGTTCGGCCCACCGATCACCCCGTACATCAACACTATCCTACACACTAGGGACAATTTTACAATTCACAGAAGCTAAACCTGTACGGCTTTGGAGTGGGGGAGGAAACCGGATCACGCAAAAAAAATTCACAGGGAGAATGTACAAACTCCTTACAGGCAGCACCTGTAGTCAGGATCGAACCCAGGTCTCTAGCGCTGTAAGGCAACAACTCCTCTACCGCTGTGCCACCGTGCCACACGTCAACAACAATAAACCTGAACCTAAAATATGGTCAGTAGCAGGAAAGAAAAGCAGAAAGCAAAACTTGAAAAGATGTGTGTAACAACTCCAGGGAAAATAAATTATAAAAAAAGCCTTTTATCTGATTAATTATAGAAATACCAACACGAGACTCTTTTAAGATATATTTCACAATTTCGGCATCATGACAACAAGCAGTAATAAATGAATATGCACCTGTATCAACATCATTTATTTATGGCAACGCTAAGTCTTTGCTCGATATTAAACAGACATCAGGAAGGTGGAATTTATTAACCCAGCATGAGTTTTGAGCATCAGACAAGTTCTGTAGCTTGGCTCGCTGTGGCTTTACAACAGCAAAATCTCATTATCTGCACCAGGAGCATGGGTGCAGTGAGTCTGGGCTTTTGTTTTTTCCCAGCACATTAACAATCACAGCTGTTTACACCGTTCACAGGGATATCTCCTCAAGCTGTTAAAGATTCTGTTTTCACAGCTATGGTTTTTTTTCACCTTTACATGAAACATGGGTGATAAAGCCTCTGGAGTCAGCATCATAGCAGCTATTTACCAAAATATTTTTTTATGAACAGTATCGAAATGAAACAGTGAAAGGGAGGAGGATTAAAAAGCACCAAGGAAAGAGAAGGAACGTAACACTTAAAATGGTAATAGGGGGAATTAAAACTTGCTTGAAATCCAGGATTCACCGCACAAAATTTCTTTGAGATGCATCAAGTATTTTATATGAAACCAAGTCATGAGCTGGGTGCTCCGGTTTCCTCCTACACTCCAAAGATGTACAGGTTTGTAGGTTAATTGGCTTTGGTAAAAATTATAAATTGTCCTTAGTGTGTAGTGTGTGCTAGTGTAACGGGGTCGGTAGGGTCTCGGTGGACTGAAGGGCCTGATTCCGTGCTGTATCTCTAAACTAAACTAAAAACTCCTTCTGTTGACTAAGAAAGGTTCCATGTAAATAAAGCAAACTTCCGGAGAGCTGTTAGTGACCATTCAATCAAATCTTCAATCAGAACCACTAACTGCATGCGAGGATTAATATAAGCAGGAGAGGTAAACTGACGGTCTACATCTGCAAACTACTATGTTACCGACTGTCCAAATTAGGGGTTGTTATGGGTTAACTAAAGAAAATTCTTCAAAGGATCAGCAAGGATGCTTAGAGTCAAAAAGCACGGAAACAGCCCTTTGGCCCATCTTACACATGCCAACCAAGATGCCCCATCTAAGGTAGGCACAAAATGCTGGAGTAACTCAGCGGGATAGGCAACATCTCTGGAGAGAGGGAATGAGTGACGTTTCTGGTCGAGACCCTTCTTCAGACCCGAAACGTCACCCATTACTTGTCTCCCAAGTTGCAGCATGAGTCACTCCAGCATTTTGTGTCCACCTTCGATTTAAACCAGCATCTGCAGTTCTTTCCTACACATCCTGCCCCATCTAAGCTCGTCCCATCTGCCCATATCTCTCTAAACGTTTCCTAAGCATGTACCTGCCCAAATGTCTTTTAAATGTTTTTATAGTACCTGCTTTAACTACTTCCTCTGGCAGCTAATTCACTGGTTCCGATTATATTTTTCCACTCTCACCTTATACCAATGTCCTCTGATTCTTGATTCTCATACTCTGGGTAAACGACTCTGCGCATTCACCCTGTCTATTCCCCTCATGACTTTATTCACCTCTATAAAATCAATCGTCAACCTCTTACATGATAAGCTAAATTTATTCTCATGCTTTTTTGGTAAAAATAAAATCTGAAAGAATGAATAAAAACAACCCTGATTGTCTTTATTAATTTTTTTTGTCAACATCACAATTAGGGCTGATCTCGGTCTAATTACTGATCTGCAAGTGTATCAGACAAAATAGTTAATCCCATCCAGAAATAAGTCTCTGCATGTAAGGAGATCATGTAGGAGGAGATGATGCTCCCATAGTGAAAATACATTTCTATGAATATGTGTTCAAGAACTCTACTTTCATAAAGACTCTACAAGCTTGTAAAGATTAGAAAATAATCTGGTAAAGAAAATGTGATAATGATCAGAAAATAATCAAGCTATTCAGATTAGGGACACTTTCCTTCCAATTATGCTCAATTATATTTGGCTAAAAAAGAGTGTATATATACACACGCACGCACACGCACACGCACACACGCACGCACACACGCACACACACGCTGCTGCAAGTAAGAATTTCATTGTACTGTCTGGGACATATGACAATAAAATATTTGACTCTTGCAGAGTGGATGTAATACGCTCCTTCCAAGCTTCCCTAATGTTAATAAGGAAGATATAACACCATAAATTGTCCAAGAAATAAATACAATATGCCAATACACAAAGCTCACTACTACATAGCTCCTGATATTAAATAAATGAAAAATGTAACAATATTAGGAATAACTGAGAACATATTTTTGCAGGCTTTCTTCCTTCTGAATAATAGTATTTCTTACTAACTAGATAAATGTGGTTAACAAATACTACCAAATATTTGATGCAAGTTTAATTGGCTTTAGGTTGCATGTATGGAGAAAAAAACTGTAGAACCAAAGGCAATTTTTCTTTTGAAAAGATTAATGTGATAAAGCCACATTGGGTTATTTTGCCTCTGAAGAATTACGCAGGGTCATTTTTCAACAATCAATACTGCAATCTGACTACCCAGATTTTTTATTTTTTTATGTATGTGGAATATTTTTAGAAATTCTCTGGCTTACCAGTAATATCCATAAAGAGCACATTCAATAATTTGAGTGCTATAAATACACAGTACAAATGTCTTTAGTTTATGATTAGGGCACATAACAAAATTTAAAATAACTGCTATTAAAGGCAAACAAATCAGATGGGAAGGGAAAAGAAATAAATAACAAAATGATTACACACTTATTACTGACATTATTGAATGAAAATGTAGCTAAACACGGAATACTTTTCCTAACAGAACCTTCGAACATCTGATTAAACCCACAATTATTTTCAATCCGAAAAATATAATTTCTTGGTTCTTTTCACATTTTTTGGTTAACTGTTTCTATCAGAAAACCTCATAATCCACACATCTTTACAAAATTACTTTGCATCATAAAAGGTTGAATTATCATGCCCCGATTTTGCATTCCGTTTTTATTTTTACTCACTACACCCATGATATCACAGCAGGGAGAAGGAAATACATTCTTACAACCTGACAGAACTTTATAAAATTATGAGAGGCATAAATAGGATAGAGAGTCAGAATCTTTTTTCCCAGTGTGGAAATGACAAAGACGAGAGGGCATAGCTTTAAGGTGAGAGGGGGAAAAGTTTAAAGGAAGGGAGCAGGGCAAGTTCTTTACACAGAGAGTGGTAGGTGCCAGGAATATGCTGCCAGGGGTGGTGATGGAGGCAGGTATGAATGTGGCGTTGCAGTTGATCAGAATACATGGACATGCAGGGATTGGGGAGATATGGATCATGTGCAGGTAGAGAAGATTAGTTTAAGCTGGCATCACGTTCGGCATGGACATTGAGGGCCGAAGGGCCCGCTCCCGTGCTGTGCTGGTCTATATTCTAAAAGTCAAAATAAGTGCAAATACCAACATCCCATGTTTTCCTTCTCCTTGCCTTTGACGATAAAGGGAAGAGTTATTGATCCGAGCTGCACAGCCAGCCTAATTAGCATTCACAGAGAAAAACTAAAACACTTCAGAATTGTCCTTTTCCAATCGTATAACGTTTCTTAATTATCTTTTGATATATCATCCGTCCCATAAAGTTCTACCCCAGTTCTCATTAGTTTTCATTAGTTTCCACCATTTAAATGTTTATTTAGTTAACAAAATAGGAACAAATCGAGAAAACAAAAAGGATGTTAATGTTTATTGTAAGCTTTGGTGAGGCTAACTTCAAGAAGGCTGCCTTGGAACCAATAATCAATCTCGTATAAATATTTTCACTTCCACCTTCAATAAAGAAATTGAATGGAATATTTCAATATTAATGACATGACATGCGTGTGCACAACTTAAGTTGTGCTTTATCAAGTAAAAAGAACATTTGTTCAGTTTAGAGATACAGCATGGAAACAAGCCCTTTGGCTCATCAAGCCCATGTGGACCATTAATCACCCATTCACATTGCTTCCAGCTTCCACTCCCTACACACTAGGGGCAATATTCAGAGGTGAATTAACCTAGAAGCCTGCATGTCTTTGGGATGTGGGAGGAAACTGGAGCAATGTAGGCAAGGCACGTGGTCACAGGGAGAACGTGCAAACTCCACACTGATAGAGGTCAGGATTGAGCCCAGGTCTGGTTCTGTGAGGCAGTAACCCCACCGGCTGCGCCACTCTGCCGCCCTTATGCATAACTGAAACATGAAAATGCTGGCATTGAAGCAACCCAAAGGTAAATGTCAGTACAAGATTATTTTTATAAAATGTAGTCTTGGAGCTAAAAATTCCTCATAGCCCTAGAGTCACTGTGGAATTGAACTGTATTTGGTGCTGAGGCAGCAGTTAGAACAGAGTTGGATTTTCACTGCTTTTATTTTCAAATGTCCTGATCACTAAACAGCCATATGTAATAGCCCAGGTCCGGATCTATTTGTTCCTTCGTCAAAAAAAATGAAGAGAGCTTTCCACCCTATGCTGCACAGAACTACACAAAACCAAATCAATTAAAAGCAATCGTCGTAATTCAACAACCAAACACCGAGTGAAAGTGACTCTTCAGGCATAACCTTGCATTTGCTTGGTCTCAGTGGGCTGTGGAAGGCTTTGCAGTAAAGAGCGGTGTTTCATCGTGATGAGGCTACAAGCTCATTGTCCTTGCGCGGGGATGTTTCCTGCTGCTTCATCGGGATTTCAGTGAAGGGCATTGGTGGGTTTGAGGAAAATCTGGACCTCCCCCTGTGAAAAGTGGAGAGATTCCCAGCAGTAGATACAAATCACACCTCAGCAAACTTGGGCTATGACCTGAGAGAGCTGATTTGATTGAGCTGGATTGAGGTAGCTAAAGGCTGTGTATATGTTGACAATAATCAGAACAATGAGGTGACGCATTGAAGAGGTTACAGAGAATTTCTCGCATACAATGAAAAGAGATAAGCTGATAGTTAATGATATTAAGAACATTGAATAGGGAAATCCATCTAGTGATGGAGACAAAGATGCATCGTGAATAAGGAAGAGATTTATTATCACGGCTTCACATTAAAACAATTTCAGTTTGAAGATGATATTAGTTTTATTACTGCAGAGAAGGATAACAAAGATGTTATCAAGGTGTTGACAAGGAAAACAAAAGGAACAAGCTTTCAGCCACAGAAGAACTGGTGGACAGAGGTCACCGATTTAAAATAATTGCCAAAAACTCCATTTGGGAGGTAAGCAAAATTATGGTTGGTATAATTTGAACTGTATCACCTAAATAAATGACAAGAGGAGATTTAGTGGCAATTAAAAAAAAATTTTTGAGAGAAAACAGTTGGACAATGGAAAGGAGTGAGGAGTGCAGCAAAGTGACATTCTTGTCATAGAGGGAGTACAGAGAAGGTTCACCAGACTGATTCCTGGGATGGCAGTACTTTCATATGAAGAAAGACTGGATAGACTCGGCTTGTACACGCTAGAATTTAGAAGATTGAGGGGGGATCTTATAGAAACGTACAAAATTCTTAAGGGGTTGGACAGGCTAGATGCAGGAAGATTATTCCCGATGTTGGGGAAGTCCAGAACTAGGGGTCACAGTTTAAGGATAAGAGGGAAGTCTTTTAGGACCGAGATGAGAAAATCATTTTTTACACAGAGAGTGGTAAATCTGTGGAATTCTCTGCCACAGAAGGTAGTTGAGGCCAGTTCATTGGCTATATTTAAGAGGGAGTTAGATGTGGCCCTTGTGGCTAAAGGGATCAGGGGGTATGGAGAGAAGGTAGGTATGGGGTACTGAGTTGGATGATCAGCCATGATCATATTGAATGGCGGCGCAGGCTCAAAGGGTCGAATGGCCTACTCCTGCACCTATTTTCTATGTTTCTATGTCTATGTTTCTATGATGTCTCACAAAGAAATGAGATGATCACAAAGAAAGCTCATCAATACCTCTGCTACCTTAGAAGATTGAGATTTGGTGTGCCACTGAATACTATATTGAGCTTCTATAGGTGTATGGTAGTGAGCATATTGACCGGTTGCCTTAGAGCCTGGTTCATTAACTCAAATGTCCAGGAGTGAAGGAGGTGTCAGAAAGACATTGCCTGGACCGTGGTAGGTATTGACCTCCGCAGCATCGAAGGGACCTATAGAAGGCGCTGCCCCAAAAAGCCCACAAATAACAAAGATCCACGCCATCTTATTTGTGCTCTCATCTCACGACCACCATCTGGAAGAAAGTAGAGGAACCTGAGAACTGTGAACTTCATGTTCAAGAACAGGTTCTTCTAACAACCCTGCAAAACATTAAAGCGGCTGTCCCACTGCGGCGGCCTAATCTGCGAGTTGAGAAGAGTTTGCCCTCGACTCAAACTCGCAGCATGGTCGACATGTGGTCCTAGAAGGTCCTGTGAGGTCACTGGAACTCTCCTTCATGCTCGTGGGAAGTTCCCGAATACTCACGGAAAAATTTTCAGCATGTTGAAAAATTTTCCGCGAATAAAATTTGGTCGGCAAGGTTCTTTTTAACTCGTAGTGGAGTGGAGTCGCTATTTAATTACAATCAGTCGAGGGCAGCCGTAGGCAATCTCCTTCACTGACCGGGCATTTTGATTGGCTCATTGGAGTTTTCAGGACTAAGGATAACCGACCCGTAGGTTAAATGCCCGCTAATTATTATACTTCTTAAAAGTGTCTCCCCCCCTTCTCTCCCCTCCTCTCTCTGTACACTGTGCAGCCATTTTACCTTCCTCTTCATTGCGGGTATGAATTTCAGACAGTGCTCCCCCGCTTTCCCTGGCCCCCGCCTTTGCAGTGTGTGTGTGTGTGCGTGTGTGTGTATGTGTGTGTGTGTGTGTGTGTGTGTGTGTGTGTATGTGTGTGCGTGCGTGTGCGTGTGTGTGTGTGTGTGTGTGTGTGTGTGTGTGTGTGTGTGTGTGTGTGTGTGTGTGTGTGTGTGTGTGTGTGTGTGTGCGGTCGGTCGATCCAGCTCACGGTTTCAACGCGGACAGTCGATCCAGCTCGAGGTTTTTCAGGCGAGTGCCCTCGAGCTTGAAGGTCGAAGACACTCTTCTTAACTCGCGGATTAGACAGCCCCTTAACAATTTGCAACTAAGATCCACCTGTGTGTGCAGGGAGTGGATGAAAGTGTAGTTTGACCATAGAACTGGTTGGCATGGACTCAGTGGGCTGAAGTGCCTGTTTCCATTGTATATCTTTCAATATAATTAACAACAAAAGCACAAAACTGCAGATGCTGGAAATGTAAAAATAAAATCTAAATTTCTCAAACAGAGAATCTTCTCAACAGAAAATTGCAGCATCTTTGGACACAGTGAAAGAGTTAACTTTGCAAGTCGATGATCTTTCATCAGACTTGAAATGTTTAATCTGTTCCTCTATCCGTACACGCTGCCCTTCCTGCTGAGTATTTCAATCCATTTTTTTGTTTTATTTTAAGTTCAATAAGAATAAGTTATTTCTGTGCATCTGGTTTATGGTCAAAAAGAATTTCAGCTTTAGTTATTCTCTATAAGCTGCATGAAATCAAAGCACAGAATATGTTTTTTTAAATAACGTGCTGGGTCAAGCGAGGGAATGAATGAACAGGGAGTCTTAGTCCATTACTCCTTGCTGCCACAAGTGAAGGGGATTTGCAGGTTAAAAGTTTAAAGCTGCTTAATTTTGGTACAGTGTTGAAAGTGTTTTGAATCAATACAAAGCCAGCATTTTACTCAATAATCAGAAGGATCAGCACCTGGATTACACAAGGAAGACAAGGAGCCGGTGCTAGGAACTTGATGCTTATGGGGAACTATGGATGATTTGAGGAGTGTTTGATTCTGGTCAGTAATAAAACTGTGGTGCAAAGCAGTCCTAATATGCCTGAGAATACAAACTAATTCTGCCACACACTATACTACCTGTGAAGGTATTCTCTTTCAGCTACTAAGGAGATTCAACATTTAAGAAACAAAATATTATTTTTGTCTTCCATGTTTGCAAAGTCTTTCTGCATTCTCTGTTTTCACTTCAGTCACTGAAGGAAGACAGTCGTTCCCACACAATGCTCAGAATAAGCAAATGCTGGGTTCTAATATCAGTGCTGTGAAATCTTCTCTTTGTAAGCCACTGGGAGCTACATGTTTCATTGTACGCCTTGAAAATGGCAGTAACTTCAATCATAATCTTATATCAATGTGTTGTCTCCTGGTTATAAACCATTTTAACTCCCTTTCCCATTCTCATACTGTACTGGGCCTCCTCCATTGCTGGAGTGAGGCCACAAGCAAATCGGAGGAACAGCACCACATGTTCCACGGGTAGCTTACAACCCAACAGTATGAAAACGGAATTCCGCAGCTTTAGGTAACACCCGGCCCCTTCTTACCCCCTTTATTCGCTGTGCACAACTTGGGTTTCTCACACTATCAGGTCCCACTTTCGTATCCCCTCCCCACAAACCTATGTCCCTTCCTCTGGCTTCACATCTCCCATTCTCTCCTTATGACACCCTTTTGTCTCCATTTCACCTCCAGCCTTTGTCAACCCGTCTGCCAATTAAAACCCCCCTCATCTGTATCCACTTATCATTTGTCAAGTCTTGTCCTGCCCCCAATTCCCAACTCTCTTTACCAGCTTTCTCCCCCCTCCTCCAATTAGTCTGAAGGGTCCCAACCCAAAACACCACCATTCCATGTCCTCAGAGATGCTGCCTGGCCCGCTGAGTTACTCCAGCCCTTTGTGGGGGTTTTTTTCAATATCAAATGTGTTTTAAAAATAGAGATGAAATGGTGCAAAATCAACAAGCACCTTTTCATTCCACCATTAGAAAAATCTTCATAACTTGCAAGAAATAAACAGGATACTCCACCATGTTTCACTGGGAGTTATATGAATTCAATCTACATTTACACTGCCAGAATTTTTTCAAAAACCTTAAGATCTGCATTTAAGTGGTTTCTCCAGAGAAATCCAATTTGGGACATGTCTTCAGGTGTAGTTTCTTCCTGCCTCATCTGCATCTAATTTGCGTGCAACACAGCACCACAATTGTTGAAGGAGCCTAGGGTCGTTACACTAAAGCCACATCCTGTGGCTAAAGGTCAATTACAAGCACCAAGGGACAACATTCCCTTCAGAGCCTCATCAAAGACTTAGTTTCTACCTAGGAGCACGAGCACCTCTGTTCCTCCGCAGCGGGTTATTAATGCCCCAGTGGGATTTTCAAAACATCGGTGAATCTGAACATTTCGTGTGCGCTTACAAATCCTTGCATCATCACACGTTTCAAGGAAGGCTTAATTATGCCATTTGTTTTAAAGAAAAATTATCTGATGTTACAACACCCTGATGATGTAAAAGAGAATTACCAAAATATTTTAAAAGCAAATTTCTGCACTTGCTGTAAATCCAAAATAAGAAAAAGGCTGGAAATATTCAATAGATTTGGCCGCATCTGTAAGAAACCAAATTGGTGAAACCAAATGCAGACTGGGTGCAGAAACAAAGAACTGCAGATGCTGGTTTACACAAAAAGGACACAAAGTGCTGGAGTAACTCAGCTGGTCAGGCAGCATATCTGGAGAACATGGATAGGGGGCATTTCAGGTCAAGCTTCTTCTTCAGTCTGAAGAAGGATTCTGACCCGAAATGTCACCCATCCATGATTTTCAGAGATACTGCCCAACACACTGAGTTACTCCAGAACTTTGTGTCCTTTAGCAAATTGAGTGACTGCCTTCAGATTTCAACACTTGGCCAAATGTAGTTCTCTCCATCAAGGGTAACTAATGTACATTTTTAACACAGCAACTATTTAGTCCGTTGAAACAAAAATCTGCAGAAGCTGGAAATAGAGCCATAGAGTCATAGAGCGATACAGTGTGGAAACAGGCACTTCGGCCCAACTTGCCCATACCAGCCAACATGTCCCAGCTGCACTAGTCCCACCTGCCAGCATTTGGTCCATATCCCTCCAAACCTGTCCTATCTGTGTATGTTACAGAATCTTTTTTAATATAAAAATGGAAAATTCTGGAAACACTCAGCAAGTGAGGCAAAGGGCCTCCTCCATTGTCAGAGTGAGGCCAAATGCAAATTGGAGGAAGAGAACCTCATATTTTGCTTGGGCAGCTTACAACCCAGCGATATGAATATTAATTTCTCTAACTTCACTTAACCCTTGCACTTAGGTTTTGAGTGTGAACTGATGTTCAATAAACTACCTGTTAAAGATGCAATGCTTAAGTCCAAGGATCCTTGCGCCAATAACATAGTTCCAAGTTGACATAATAACAAACCAGTTCCATGTTGAAAATATGAAGAGTATATTCTGATGGGGCATCTGGGGAAAATTAGCCACAAAACCCGATGTTCCAAAAGTGATGCCAATCCAAACTGAATTAGCAATCACCAAACTCATTTTTTGGCACATTAATGTACCAGTGTCAGCTCGATTCACAATGCAATGTATAATAAAGCTAAAGTCTGATCAATTCTTTGGCATGAAGAAATAACCAATGTAACCAAAGGTGACACTTGCCCAGCCCAATGGATTAAGAGTAGCATATTACAGTCTAACTTTATCTCAGATAATGGATTATTATCAAATTGAAATGATGTGGACATGAGAAATTGAAGAATGGGTCTAGGAGAAGGCACTTAATTTAGTTTAGGATTAGTCCAAGTCAACATTGATTTATGAAAGGGAAATCATGCTTGACTAATCTTCTGGAATTTTTTGAGGATGTGACAAGTAAAATGGATGAAGGGGAGCTAGTGGATGTAGTGTATCTAGACTTTCAGAAAGCCTTTGATAAGGTCCCGCTCGGTGTTGGGGCCGCAACTGTTTACTATATATATTAATGATTTGGAAGAGGGAATTAGGAGCAACACTAGCAATTGCAGATGACACAAAGCTGGGTGGCAGTGTGAACTGTGAAGAGGATGTTAGGAGGTTCACGGGTGACCTGGACAGGTTGAGTGAGTGGGCAGATGCATGGCAGATGCAGTATAATATAGATAAATGTGAGGTTATCCACTTTGGTGGCAAAAACAAGGGGGGCAGATTATTATCTCAATGGGGTAAGGGGGAGGTACAGCGAGACCTGGGTGTCCTTGTACACCGGTCACTGAAAGTTGGCGTGCAGGTACAGCAAGCAGTGAAGAAAGCTAATGGAATGTTGGCCTTCATAAAAAGAGGATTTCAGTATAGGAGTAGAAAGGTTCTTCTGCAGTTGTTTAGGGCTTTGGTAAGACCACATCTGGAGTATTGTGTACAGTTTTGGTCTCCTAATTTGAGGAAGGACATCCTTGTGATTGAGGCAGTGCAGCATAGGTTCACGAGATTGATCCCTGGGATGGCGTGACTGCCATATGAGGAAAGATTGAAAAGACTAGGCTTGTATTCACTGGAGTTTAGAAGGATGAGGGGTTATCTTATAGAACCATATAAAATTATAAAAGGACTGGACAAGCTAGATGCTGGAAAAATGTTCCCAATGTTGGGCGAGCCCAGAACCAGGGGCCACAGTCTTAGAATAAAGGGGAGGCTATTTAAGACTGAGGTGAGAAAAATATTTTTCATCCAGAGAGTTATGAATTTGTGTAATTCCTTGCCACAGAGGGCAGTGGAGGCCAAATCATTGGATGGATTTAAGAGAGAGTTAGATAGAGCTCTAGGGGCTAGTGGAATCAAGGGATATGGGGAGAAGACAGGCATGGGTTATTGATTGAAGACGATCAGTCGTGATCACAATGAATGGCAGTGCTAGCTCGAAAGGTCGAATGGCCTCTTCGTGCACCTATTTTCTATGTTTCAATGTTCTATGTTTAGAGATAAGGCGCAAAAATAAGCCATTCGGCCCATCAAGCCCGTGCCGACCAGCGATCCCCTCACACTAACACTATCCTACACACACTACCGACAATTTACAATTATAACAAGCCAATTAGCCTACAAACCTAAACGTCTTTGGAGCGTGGGAAGAAACCGGAGTTCCTGGAGAAACCCCACGCAGGTCATGGGGAGAACGTACAAACTCTGTACAGATAGCACCCGAAGTCAGGATCGAACCCAGATGTCTGGCACTGCAAGGCAGCAACTCTACCGCTGTGCCACCGTGCCACCCTAGATTAAAGCCTGGTCATAGATTTGATTAGATTAGGACAGAGATTATATAAACACATACCTGTAGATTAGAGCTAGGTCATTAATTTGCTCAAAACTTCAATTTGCAAAATGTGTCAGAAATATGGAACTGGTTTCCATTGCAGCAGTAGAAACATAGAATTGCAGATGCTGTTTAATGCACAAAAGGACACACAGTGCTGGAGTAACTCAGCGGGTGGTCAGACAGAAGAAGGGTCTCAACCTGAAATGTCACCCATCCATAATCCCCAGAGATGTTGCCTGACTCGTTGAGTTACTTGAGCACTTTTGTGTCCTTTTTTCATTTCAACAAGCTGACTAAATTAATCACTTTAAGTCTGACATTAGTACATTTGGCAAGGCTAAAGCATCAAAGAATATGGAGCCAAGGCAAATAGAGGAAGTTGGGATATAAATCATTCTGGTCTTGGTGAATGGAAAAATGGACAAGAGGTTGAATGACCTGCATTTGTTCATATATTCTTGATCAAGGTACCTAATTTGCTGACTACTTGTGTGAGATACAAGGGAAGCTCCCCTAATTAATGGATCTACACCAAAACGAAGTTTTAATGTTCAAGAGAAATATGTAGGAATAAATATAATTAGTGATCAGTGTTTTTCCAAGTGAGAAATAATTAGAATCTACCAATAAAAGGACTCGACAGTTTCTGCTCCTGAGCAATTAGATGTGTACAATTTTAGAACAAATTTAAATCCCAATTGTGCGTAACTTAACGCAAGTTGAAATATTTTGATTTTGATGAAATACATTTGGATTTTAAGGTATTTTGTTGTGATATCTACATGTTGATGGAAACTGCTGCAGTCTTTATTCAATGTACTTTATATGTTAATGTACTTTAATATCATTCCTCCCTTTGCAGGCAAAATCAGCTGAGTTCAAACGACTCCAAAACAGAATCTTGAGGAGTAAGTAACCTACTAAATATAACACTGAAGGAAGCGAGAGAGGGAGAAGCTGATGGGAAAATAAAAAGAATAGCCTTCCGGTGTGCAATTGTTTTGCAATGTAGTGGGACTGCATTCATGAACTTCATAATGACTGAAAAACACCCTAAACTGCAATGCATTATAAAGCATAATGCTTGCATTCATGCCCAATTAGTATTGCGGCAATGGTAACACAAATCAGGTTATTTTCATCAAGTCAAGTCAAGTCAAGTCAAGTTTATTCGTCACATACACATACGAGATGTGCAGTGAAATGAAAAGTGGCAAAGCTCGCGAATTATGCAAAATAACAACCAAACTAACTACAAACAGAATGGAACAGAATCACATATTCACATATTACATATTTGTGGGAGGGAAGAAAAAGGAAAAAAAACAGGAATTTAAAAAAGACACAACACAACAGTAGAATGGTACAGTAAAGGTAGTCCCTGGAGAGATAGGAGTTTACAGTCCTATTGGCCTCTGGGAAGAAACTCCTTCTCATCCTCTCCGTTCTCACAGCATGGCAACGGAGGCGTTTGCCTGACCGTAGCAGCTGGAACAGCCTTTGCTGGGGTGGAAGGGGTCTCCAATGAACTCCATGTTGGCTCTGGAGTTGCACATTCTGATGTATAGTTCCTGCAGGGCGGCGAGTGAAGTTCCCATAGTGCGTGTTCGGCCGAACGCACTACTCTCTGCAGATCCTTCTTGTCCTGGGCAGAGCAGTTCCCAAACCAAATCGTGATATTTCCGGACAAGATGCTTTCCACAGCTGCTGAGTAGAAGCACTGGAGGATCCTCGGAGACACTCTGAATTTCCTCAATTGCCTGAGGTGGTAAAGGCGCTGCCTTGCCTTACTCACGAGTGCTGCAGCGTGTGATGTCCATGTCATATCCTCAGAGATGTGGACTCCCAGGTATTTAAAACAGCTCACCCAATCCACAGTATCCCCATTTATCTTCAATCGTGTGTACGTCCTCGGATGATGTGCCCTCCTAAAGTCCACGATCAGCTCCTTAGTTTTTTTGACATTCAAGAGGCATCAGAGTGCCAGATCAGCCACCTCCTCCCGGTAGGCCTTCTCATTGTTATCGGAGATCAGGCCCACCACCACAGTGTCATCAGCAAACTTGATTATCGAGTTGGAGCTGAACCTGGCCACACAGTCATGTGTGTACAGGGAGTACAGTAGGGGGCTGAGGACGCAACCCTGGGGGGATCCTGTGCTCAGGGTGAGGGACTTCGATGTATTTCCCCCCATCTTGACTACCTGGGGCCGGGTGGTGAGAAAGTCCAGGACCCAGGCGCACAGGGGGGTGTTGAGCCCTAACTCCAGTAGCTTCTCGGCCAGTCTGGTGGGGACTATCGTGTTGAAGACTGAACTGAAGTCTATGAACAGCATCCTCACGTAGCCCCCCTTCTGGCTGTCAAGATGAGAGAGAGCAGTGTGCAGAACCTGGGAGACCGCATCATCCGTGGATCTGTTCGGACGGTATGCGAATTGTAGCGGGCCCATGTTGCGAGGGAGGAAGGCGCGGACGTGTTTCTTGACCAGCCTCTCAAAGCATTTTATGACTACCGAGGTGAGGGCCACCGGACGGTAGTCATTCAGACAAGCTGGGGAGGCAATTTTAGGTACCGGTACAATGATGGATCTTTTGAAGCAGGCAGGGACCTCGGACTTGGCCAGGGAGAGGTTGAATATTGTAGTGTGCACCGGAGCTAGCTGCAGGACTTAAGTACTCGCCCCGAGATGCCATCTGGGCCTGCAGCTTTCCTCGTGTTCACTCGTGTCAGAGCCCTCCTCACGTCATGCTCGGACAACGAGAATGTGTGCACATTCCTCCCTTCAGCTTCGATAGCCAGCCCGCTGGCGGTATTGTCGATAGTCGGCAGACCTGGGGTGATGTTGCCCGTCTCGAAACAAGCATAAAAGGAGTTCAGGTCAACAGCTAGGGAGGTGCCGGCACTTCCAGTTGAGGGGGGGCTGCTCCGGTAGTTGGTTACAGTCCGTAGCCCCTGCCACAGGCATCCAGTGTCCTGCTGCTCCATCTGTGACTCCATCTTGTGTCTGTACCTCCTTTTTGCGTCCTTCACCGCCCTTGGCAGTCGGTAGGACACTACCTTGTAGACGTCCATGTTTCCGGATGCCAGGCCCGAGTTGTAGGCAGCGGTGCGAGCATTCAAGGCCGCACGAACGGACCTGTCTAACCAGGGTTTTTGATTCGGAAAGGTGCTTACCCTTACCGTGGGGACGATGTTGTCGGTTATTGTTGCGATGAAGTCCGTGACTGCTTCCGCGAATTCACTGACGTCACTGGAACTTGCTTGGAACATATTCCAGTCGACAACTGTCAGTGCATCTTGCAGCATGGCCTCTGACTGGTCGGACCACCGCTTTACGTCCCTCGTCACTGCCGCTTCCTGAGCTATCCACTGTTTATACTCCGGCAGCAGGAAAATGGCAGCGTGGTCAGATTTTCCTCAGGGAGGGAGTGAAACGGCCTTATAGCCCTTCCGGAACGGCGTATAGATAAATATGTCCAATACCACACACACACACGTGCATTAAAAATAGTTGCTGCTAACATATTTCAGTATCTCCACACGGCAGAGAAAGAGGAACATTCATGTTTCGGATAAAGGAGACGGTATGACAGGTAGTTAGTGTAATCCGGCCTTACAGTGTTTAAAAAATATCCGTGGTACTGATGTTGCATTTGTCATTTTGCTCTAGTTTGAAAAAGTGACCAAAACGGCATTGTTGTGATAGGCTAAATATATGTGACTGTGTTCAGCATCCATCATCCAGGCTGGTCTATGTAGCGTACACCTTTCCAAACCCCACAGTGACAGTGGAAGTGTGCCCACGGAGAAATGTCGGGATTCAGAAAAGGAGAGAGAAAAAGAGGTGAAAAATGATGAAGTCACCAGGTTGTTGCAAGGTTAGCACAGCCTCTAATCGAGCGTTCTGGAGCCAGGCAGCTGCTGAGCCCAGCTGCTACTCCGAGCCTCCGCTGGGCTCTTGTCAGCAGGAGGAACGGGACTCAGGAAGCGAGTCGAAGACGAACTACTGCAGGGAATGTATCGCAGGCCAAGTGCACCGGGCTTGTTACAACAGACGCAGCCTCACCACACGTAAGGGCTTCTGCAGCTGAGCAGCCTGGTCAATAAGGTCACCAATGCTGATCCCTCATTGTCCTCAATCTCCAAGCTGCTTTCAGATGGACCATGGGGAAAATAGACAATATAATTTATCAAAAGAAATGCGCTCGTATCAATCAGATGATGCAAATTGGTTGATGCTTGAAACACCCCAATCCAGTTCGTTTAGTTTATAGACACAGCATGCAAGCTGGCCCTTTGGCCCACCGGGTCCTTGCCGACCACCGATCACCCATACACTAGTTCTATCCTACACACTAGGAACAATTTACAGATGTCAATTAACCTACAAACGTGCATATCTTTGGAGTGTGTGAGGAAACCAGAGCACCCAAAGAAAACCCATAGGATCACAGAGACAATGTACAAACTCCATACAGACAGCGTATGTCGCCAGGAATGAACCTGGCTCTCTGGTGCTGTAAGGTAGCAACTCTACTGTGCTCCACTGTGCCGCCCAATCCTGTAAAAGTTGTTTGGTATTTTTCCTTTAATTGTTACATATGATGAATACATGTCCAAAAACACAACAGAATTCATCTGCAGATTCAGGCTCTGCAGGAACCATTCCTGCATGCTTTCTGTTTGTTGGTCCCAACTTCTCAGCCTCTCAACAGGGCACAAGGCACAGAGAGTAGCGCAAACAAACACACAATAGTTTGCAGAGATTCATGCAAAATGCAGAAGTAGTGAAGTATAACAGGTTAATTTGGCAAGTCTTAGATTACAGATTGTTCATCCCTTTTATATAGGCTTTGGGTAGAGGTGCAATGAGTAGGGGATGGGTGGTGTTTATGACTATTACAGATGGATTTCTGGATGGTGTAGAACGGATATCACACATTAAACTTCACTTACTATTTAAGAACAAAGTATTTTGTTCGTGACTAATTCATCCAAATGTTGAAGTTGGCTCAAGTTGGTCTGAAGGGCCTGTACCACTTACGCAACCTTTTCGGCGACTGCCGGCACCCATCATAGGTCGCCGAAAATTTTCAACATGTTGAAAATTCAGCGGCGACCAGAAAGACGCTACGACTCTTTGGGTGACTAGACCTCTCACGACCATACAGGCGACACCCTGGCAGAATGTCGCGGGTATCGCGAGGTGTCACCAGGGGGCATGTCGCCAGCGTGTCACCTGTATGGTTGTGAGAGGTTGCCAGGGGGTCGTCTGTATGGTCGTGAGAGGTCGCCAGGGGGTCGCCTGTATGGTCGTGAGAGGTCTCCTAGTCACCCAAAGAGTCGTAGTGTCTTTCTGGTCACCGCTGAATTTTCAACATGTTGAACATTTTTGCTGACCTATGACGGGTGCCAGCAGTCGCCGAAAAGGTCGCATAAGTGGGACAGGCCCTTAATTCACTAGATTTAAACAACACATTTCACATTGAGTCAGAAATTAAAGTGCTGGAGTAACTCAGCGGGCCTTCATACTGAAGAAGGGTCCTGATCTGAAATGTCACCTATCCGTGTCCTCCAGAGATGCTGCCTGACCTGCTGAGTTACTCCACATTTTGTATTCTAAGCGAGATTCCATCATCTACAGTTCCTTGACTCTACTGACCATCCCCCGTTAGCTGATTCATCATTGATTGGACCACAAACTCTAATGACTTGATATAAAAGGTATTTGACCAGGATGTGTATCCCATTTAAGCAACGTGTTCCAAAAAAAGCCCAACTTGTGGAGGAGGAAATGAGACAGCTGAATTTATCTCTTTTCCTGCCTTAATCTTATTGCACCCAGCACGAGCTGCATTGAACAATGCAACTTAACTCCCCCATTAGTAACACAAATGAAAGTCTGTGGTTGTACCACTCGAGAGGAAACAAGGCCAAAAATAAAATGCTCATTTATGATGCATGGTTATATTCTATATGATACATCAGCTATCGAGAAAAACTCCTTAACGATGGCTATTGTGTTGTTTCGTTATATTTAATAGCATCAGATATAATTATTAAATTTATTATTAGTCAAAGAGGAAAAACAGATCTATAAATTTTTTTTTTATTTTCCAGCTGGAAGTGGTTTCACAATTTGTGGACTTAATTTGAGGGTGGCACAGTGGTGCAGTTGGTAGGGCTCCTGACTCACTGCGCCAGAGATGCAGGTTTGATCCTGACCTCGCGTGCAGTCTGCATGGAGTTGCATGTCCTCCCTGTGGCCTGCGAAGGTTTTCTCCGGGTGTTCCCGTTTCCTGTCAGGTCCCAAAGCCGTGCATGTTTGTAGATTTTATTTTATTTTTATTTTTATTTTATTATTTATTTCGAAGAGAATAAAAGAATAAAGAGCAAGTGTGAAACAGCATTCAAAATACAAAACAAAAATATTTATTAAGTGTCATAAACAATATCTATAAATAAATGAAATCATATGTGTCCAAAAAGGAGCAGGAAGAAGCCAAAGCTTATTAATTCCCACCCTTTATTCAACTGCTTGTCTTATACAAATTTAGCAGCTATATGTACACCATATGTACACCAGCCACTAGATGTACACCAAATTATTTACATTTGAACACTAATCAAATATTTACAAACCCATACAAATTAACTGGCCCCTGTAAAGTTGTTCCTAATGTGTAGAAAGTGGGTGAGAAAGCGGGGATAATATAGAACTAGTGTGAACGAGCGATCGATGGTCAACATGGACTCGATGTTTCCATGCAGTATCTGTGAACAAAAAAGTAAATGTTCTTTTTCCAGTGTTGGACTAAATTCAGCCTTTTCAGAATTCCAGGTACATCAACCTTTCCAAAAACTGTACATTAAATATATTAACCAGCTGCAGAAATACACCAGAAATATAATACAAAAACATCAAGCGCCCACTTCTGTCGCTGGTACTGGTGCCAACATGAAATCAAGTCCAGAAACCTGCAAGAGCACGTTTAGCACGTCCCAGTTAACATAATGTCAAGGGGTATAACTTAAAAATGTTCCTGCTCTTTCTTCGAAAAGACCTACAGCTAGGTTCTGATTAGCAGAGATTGAGGAATACAAAGGGGAGACTTCAAAAATGAGCCAAGATCCACATGGAGCAGCATAGTGGGATTTAACAGCGGTTTAGTCGGAAAGCTCTGTATAAACCAGAGTTCCATATGGGGCGAACCTGTTACACAGTTACACTGACAGGGGTCACGCAAGAAATGTTGTTTTAATAAGTAAATTGCATTTATTTAAACAATATTCAGAAAGATTCATCTGATCTAAAGGGAGACCGTTGGATATATTCCATGAAGAAAAATAGCAGTAAAAATAAACGTACTCATCTGTAAAATGATCAGCACTGCACTACATGTCAGATGTTAGGCAGATTGGAAAGTTCACCCATAAGTTAGAAAAAGCCGTGGTGTATGTATTATTGCAGGTGGTAGATGTCAGGGACTTGGGTGCCAATGAAGAGAAAACATTAGGCAGCTAGGCAACTGAAGGTTCAGAATGTTAGAACCCAAGTGAGAGCTTGTTCAAAGTTCACTTAGACTTGATGTACATTGAGCTTAGTTTAGAGATTCAGAGTGGAAACAGGCCCTTCGGCCCACTGAGTCCACGCCGACCAATGATCACTTGTATACTAGTTCTATGTTATCCCAGTTTTGTATCCAACACACTAAGGGCAAATTACAGAGGCCCATTAACTTGTAAACCTGTACATCTTGGGGATGCAGGAGGAAACCCATGCGGTCACAGGGAGAATGGACAAACTCCATATAGACAGCACCTGTAGTCAGGATTAAATCTGTCGCTGTAAGGCAGCAACATAACCGCTGCACCATTGAGCCACACTTCTCATAAAACATAGAGCAGTACAACATGGGAACAGACCCTTCAGCCCACAGTTTTTGTGACGACATGATGCCATGTTAAACTAACGTCCTCTGCCTGCACTTGATCCATATCCCTCCATTCCCTATCTAAATCCGTCTTAAATGCAACCATCATATCTGCCCCCAACACCACTCATTGTAGCGTATATGTATAAACAAAGAACTGCAGATGCTGTTTTACACCAAAGATAGTGCTGGAGGAACTCAGAGGGTCAGGCAGCATCTCTGGAGAAATAGGATGGATGAACGTCCCCCATCCTTTTTCTACATGTGTGAAAATGTCAGCCATCCTTTTTCTCCAGAGATGCTGCCTGATCCGCTGAGTTACTCCAGCACTTTGACATTCATATATTTTCCACAGGCTGTAACAGACCGATGTGCGGCACTTGAAGAAAACAGAACAAAAAAAAGAGCAGGTTACAAGCAAAAGCGCACGATTAACATCTTGTGGAGCATTGTCCCAAAACACAAACAGGCCATTCAAACCAAGGATAAACACACACCTGCTTTGTTAATGTTGACTAATGACTTTTCAAGTAATTAAACACAAAGAGAAAGCTCAGCTTTTATTGTGTATTTTCAAGGAAGCAATCCCAGGGCACACCTTCGTTCCCAGGCTGTACAAAAGGGAACAATGGATTTCTGGGAGTGATAAACAGAACAATCTGCTCAAGGAGTTGAGATGATAGCATTGATAATCGTAGCCTGAATTCAGGGATGAGATTACAACATTTTTGTGCATACAATACTTTTAATAATGTATTCACTTCGATTTCCAAGGCCAAAGCTCATTCATTTACACATTATTTTTGCTAGGAGACACATTGAAGGTTGGAAGTGCCCATGCAGTTGGTGCATAATGGCTTATTCACTGAAGAATTAATGACCCTTGAACAAATTGTTGCAAACCATAATATGCACATCATTACCAGAGAGGAAAATAACAGTCGATACAACAACATGTTGCATTTATCTACAGGAAGGAACTGCAGGTGCTGGTTTACACCGAAGATTGATACAAAATGGTGGAGTAATTCAATGGGTCGGGTGTAGGTGACGTTTCGGGTCAGAAACCTTCACTCCGACTCGAAACGTCACCGATTCCTTTTCTACAGAGATGCTGCCTGTTACATTTATCATGATCTTAGAATTGAATGAGGTAAGGTATCCACGGGGTATCCAAGAGTATCAAAGAGGTGTAGTGAGGCAAAACAGGATGGTGTTCATGGGAAGGAGATATTAGACAGACTAACAACCCTGTCCTGGAGGTAGATTTGATAGGGTCAGAGATATAGGAAAACTTTGGGTAAGACCCAGAAGGTGAGGTCCAGGCAGCTGGGGGCATCGGTGGAAATTGGGATGCACAACGAGTTAGTGTGCAAACTCTCAGAGGAGAGGAAGGTTTTAAGCATAAGGATGATAAATAACCTGCAGATACTGGAAATCTAAATAAAAGGGGAATTACAGTGGCACAGCTGTAAAGTTGCTGCCTCACAGTGCCAGAAACCAGAGTTCGATCCTGACAATGGGTGCTGACCGTACGGAGTTTATACCTTCTGCCCGTGATCGTGCGGGTTTTCTCCGGGATCTCCGGTTTCCTCCCACACTCCAAAGGCAAGTTTTGTACCTTAATTGACTTCGGTAAATTTGTAAATTATCCCAAGAGTGTAGAATAGTGCTTGTGTATGGGGATCGCTGGTTGGTGCGGGCTTGATGGGCCCGGACTTGGTGGGCCGAAGAGCCTGTTGCCACGCTGTATTTCTAAAATAGACGAAAAACAGAGAATGCTGGAAATACTCAGCAGTCAGGCTGCATCTATGGAAAGTTAAACTATCCACTATCATTTAGTTAAGTTGGAAAGGGTGCAGAGAGGTTTTAGGAGGATGTTGCCAGGACTTGAGGGCCTGAGCGAGAGCAGGCTAGGACTTTACTCCTTGGAACGCAAGAGGATGAGGGGTAATCTTGTAGAGGCGTCTAAGATCATGAGAAGAATAGATAGGGTAAATGCACTGAGACTTTTACCTGGAGAAGGGTTATCAAGAATCAGAGGACATCAGTTTAAGGTTAAGGGGGAAAGATTTAATAGAAACCTGAGGAGCAACTTTTTTTACACAAAGGATGATAGGCGTATAGAATGAGCTGCTGGAGGAGGGAGTTGAGGCAGGTACTATCAAAAAGTTTAAGCAACATTTAGACAGGTACATGGACAGGACAGGTTTAGAGGGATATGAACTAAACACAGGCAGGTGGGACTAGTGTAGATGGGGCCCATCTGTTGGTCGACATGGGCAAGTTGGGCTGAAAGGCTCCAAAACCCTTAATTCCTTGATATTTCAAATAGTTTTCTACTTCTTCTTTACATCCAACAATCTAACCTCCATAAAACTCTGCGGAAGAGAATTCCAAACTCCAGCAATAAGTTTCCACGCACTTCAGTGTTAAATGACCTCCTCAAATATTGCAATGCCATTTCCTCATTTGAGATTCTTCCACGTGGAAACATCTCAACATCTCCCCTATCACCTCTCCTCATGATGTTCTGTTTCACTCAGTTCACCCCATATTCTTCTAAACTCCAACATAAATAAACATGATTGCACTAGTGATAGGAAAACCCTTTCATCCCAGGCATTAGCCAAGTATCTCACTTCTTCACCTCTTCCAAGGTTATGTCTTAAATAAAGGGCCCAAAACTATATACAGTTTTACCAGTTGTCTTACCAGTGCCCTGTACCATTGCAATGACATATTTCTATCTCTAAACTTCGACTTTCTTGAAATAAAGAACAATGTACCAGTCGTGTATATAATAGCTTATATTATCTACAATATATAGTAGATAAATAAATGTCCATTCTGCTTTCTGATTTTTCACTGGAACACAACGTGTAATGCTAATCCGAGCAGATACAGCACTTTGTCTGATCAATACACATTACAACTTTATCAATCACTGGCCAGGCTTTCAATGGAATATTTCGGACGATTTTGAGCAGCAGGAAAAATGTTATGGATTTGTGCAAGAGTATTTTTTTGTAAATCTGAGGGCATTGAAGAGTGATTTCAACCATTAGGACTGTCGGATTAAAACTGTAGGACATTAGGATTGTAACTGAGGAAGTCAACAGGTAACTAAAGGTCTGTTTTTGGATTGATAAGGCATCATAATAAAACAATTCAGGAAAATGATTTTCACATGAGAAAATCTATAAACCAAGTTCAAGGTCACTGCTGAAGAATCCAGGGGATAAACAATTTCCACTCAAATGTTGTTGGCATCAGTGAAAGGTATTCAGGTTCTATCAACTGATCAGCTTTAAAACAACATTGAAAATACAGTTGGAAAGGTACATGGACAGGTAAGGTTTGGAGGGAGAAAGACACAAAGTTCTGGAGTACCACTGGAGGCAGCATCTCTGGAGAAAATGAATAGGTGACATTTCGGGTCAGAAACCTTCTTTAGACTGAAGAAAGGTCCGGAGCCGAAACATCACCCAGCCTTTTTCGCCAATGATGATGTCTGGCCCGTTGAGTTACTCTAGTACTTTGAGTCTATCTTTGGTATAAACCAACATCTGCAGTTCCTTTCTACACAGAGGTTTAGAGGGATATCAACATTCAACCAAAACATCAACTATTCATTGCCTTCACAGTTGCTCCCTGGCCCATTGTGTTGTCCAGCACTTTGTGTGTTGGATGAAGTTTCCAGTATCTGCCGTTCCTTGTGTCTTTCCTTAGTTAGTGTTAGTAATACTGATCTTGAAAGTACAGGACTGTTGTAAAAGCCACTCTGGTCCACTCATATCCCAGAGGGAAGAAAATATAGTTGTGCCTTTATTTGAATCTAAATCCATCAATGTTGTTGACTCTTAACTGCTTCCTCGGTTCGGAAGCAATTAGAGATAGACAATAAATCTTGGCTTTGCCAGCAACATTCACACAGCACCATTCCCTGCACCCCCTACCCCCAACCTGTTTGCAGTTAGACTGTGTTGGTGAATAAAACATTTAATACATATTTTGCTAACCATTCCTTTATAACAAATTATAGAATTCTGTTGTGTTTTTTTTGAGAAACCTGTCAACGAATAATATATTTTTGGAATTTGCGTTGGAAAATGACAATAATAATTAATTTGAATTCCAGGAATGATGGTGAAGGCAGATATGATAGTAACATTTAAGAGGCTTTAAGACAGGCACAGTGGTGCAGCGGTAGAGTTGCTGCCTTGCAGAGCCAGTGACCCAGGTTCGATCCTGACTGTGGTGGCTGTACGGAGTTTGCACGTTCTCCGTGTGACCACATATGTTTTGCCTGGTTTCCTCTCATACTCCAAAGACGTACAGGTTTGTACTTTAATTGTCTTTGGTCAAATTGTAAATTGGCCCTAGTGTGTAGGATAGTGCCACTGCACAGAGTGATCGCTGGTCGGTGAGGACTTGGTGGGCCAAAGGGCCTGTTTCCACACTGCACTTCTAAAATCTAAAGTTTAAAGTAAAGGCAATATGGATATGCAGAAAATATTAGGATTATAGATCACGTGCAGGCAAAGAAGATTTGTTTAATTTAGCATCATGTTCGGCATGGGCGTTGTGGGCCAAAGGACCTGTTCCTGTACCGCACTGTTCTATATTCTACATTGAATGGAACATTTGCGGCTGGAAAGTGGTTGCAAGTAATCAAAGGGTTACTTAGATCAGCATGAATGGCATTAGAAGCTACGTGGGAGTATGGAGCCGCAATTGGAAAAGAAAAGTAACATGTGGAATTCAATGGGTTGTCCTTTCTAAAGCCCTGCTTAATCATTAAATCCTAAAGACTGCTATGCTGAAGCCAGTCAGAGCTTGCAGTGTAAAATGCTGTTTATTGTTTGATGGACTACAACAGTCTTATAAATTCTCGCTCCTCCCTCATACGCAGTCCCTCAGGATTGAGGATAATTGAATCCCATCTGGTTCTGTCAGTTGTGTGAAAGAGACCAGAGACTTTGTAACAGGTATGGAAAGGATTTACATGGATATGCAGAGAACTGAGGGATCTCGGCATCATGTGGACCGAAGGGTCTCTGCCTGTATTGTTCTATGTTCTAGGTAGGGCTGAAGGTGCCTGACACAGGGTAGTCCTTTGGACATGCTGGATCTGTGCATGTTCCAGATAAATGTTCCTTAATGCATCCTCGAACGCTCCTTCATCATTTTGAATAAACAATGGCCAGGATTCCTATGAATCAATGCGAAGGGAACATGAAAGAGGGGGAGGAAGGGTGGAAGCGGGGAAGAGGGCAGGGGGGGGAAGGGGAAAGGGGAAGGGAGGTGGAGATGGAGAAAGGGGGGTAGGGGAAAGAAGAGGTTGAAAGGAGGGAGAGGAAGGGGAGATAGGGGAGGGAGGAGAGGGAAAGGAGGGAGGGGGAAGGGGAAAGGGTAGAAGGATGGTAGCGGGGAAGGAAGGTAGGGGGAAGGGAGGAGGGGGGAAGGGGAACGGAGGTAAGGAGTAGTGGAAAGGAAGTAAGAGGGAAGGGGGAAGAGTGTCCTGTGCAGGAAGTGAAGGACGTGTCAGGCCACAGAGACGAGGTAAGGGGAATGAGAACAGGAGAATGCTGGATCGATAGACTGTAGGCAGACGTCTGAGGGCTACAAGTTACTGAAAGGACAGAGAGGATCCACGGAGGAAAAGTGGGGGATGCAAGGATAAGGTGGTGGACAAGTGTATCTGGACTGGAGTTCACCGATGTGTACACGCAGTATATAGGTGTTGATAGGCTCCAACTTGAATGTGTCTTAACATCTCATAAGTTCACTTATGGCTTGATCTTCAATATAAACATATTCCCAGTGTAGTCTGGTGATCTATCCATTGTTTAGGTGCCACGGTCACAGCATTAAACACTCGTTAACCTTTCACATTGTTGAGGCCACAGGCAGGTCAGCTGACCCATGTCTACGTGCAGTGTTTCACAAAGCAGCCCATACAGGAGCTACAGAATAGTGGGAGTGAACACGGAATTTCCCGGGTTAACAACTTTATATTACTCACGGCAAATACACTACTACTGCTTTTCAACTCTGTTAATGCCCCTGACTGAATGCCTCCCCCCCCCCCCCCCATCACACTGTAGTTTGCATTGAGAGCTGCCGACATAAAATGCAACAGAACTAAATGAATCCTGCTTGCAAATTAAACAATGCATTCCATAAACAATAAGCCAAGCCTCGTAATCATGAAATTAATGGGGGGGGGGGGGGGGGGGGGGGGGAGTCCAGAACCAGGGGTCGCTGTTTAAGAATAAGGGGTTGGCCATTTAGAACTGAGATGAGGAAAAACTTTTTCACCCAGAGATCTATGGAATTCTCTGCCACAGAAGTTAGTTGAGGCCAATTTACTGGATGTTTTCAAGAGAGAGTTAGATATAGTGCTTCGGGCTAACGGATTCAAGGGATATGAGGAGAAAGCAGGAATGGTGTACTGATTTTGGACGATCAGCCATGATAATATTGAATAGCGGTGCTGGCTCGAAGGGCCGAATGACACGTATTTTCTATGTTTCTAACCTGTTCTGTGTGGAGAACAACCCCCCCCCAAAATACAATGCCAGCACAAGCTTGGAGCCTCCAGGGAGTCCAACAAATGTATGGCAGATTTGTGTTGTCACCACTTTGGTGTTATTCTGGTGGAGTACGAGAACTCCATTATCATATCATCGTTCTCCATCTTAGGATGAGAAATAAACTGAGCATTATTTACGGAGTGTTATATTGGATGGGTTTTAGATTGGGGCCTCATTTCAGGCAGATACCACTTTACTTCCATACCTTGAGACCTCCATTCCTTAATTCCCTCTGTCTTTACCATTGAACCACCCTACCTTTCCCCTCGTTGTCTCTCAGCGCCCTCTCTCCCCTTCCTCTTTTTGTCCTTCCCTCAATAGCCTCCAGGTTTCTCCCTCTCTCTCTCTCCATTCCTACCAACTTTCCTCTCCATCCCTCCCATTCCCACTACCTTTCTCCATTGCTGCTCCCATCCCTCCATCCCGCACTTGTTTTCTCCCTCCATTACTTCCTTAGTCCCATCCTTCTACTCTCCATCCATCCCCTCCCTCATTCTCTCATTCTATCTCTCCCCACCCCTCCCTGCATCCCTTCTTGTCCAGAGTAGGTAAACCGAGGACCAGAGGACTTTGTTTTAAGTTTAGTTTAGTGTAGAGATACAGAGCGGAAACAGGCACTTCGGCCCACCGAGTCCGCGCCGACCAACCATCCCCGGATTCTAACATGACCCTGCACACACTAGGGACAATATACATTTACACCAAGCCAATTGACCTACAAACCTGTACGTCTTTGGAGTGTGGGAGCAAATCACAGATCTCGGAGAAATCCCACACGGTCACGGGGAGAACGTACAAGGATCGAACCCAGTTCTCTGGTGCTGTAAGGCAGCAGCTCTACCACTGTGCCGCCTAGGTGAAGGGGAAAAGATTTAATAGGAATTTGAGGGGTAACTTTTTCACACAAAGGGTGGTGGGTGTATGGAACTAGCTGCCAGAGGGAGGAGGTGAGGCTGGGACTATCCCAATGTTTAAGAAACAGTTAGACAGGTACATGCATAGGACAAGTTTGGAGGGATATTGGCCAAAAACGGGCAGGTGGGACTAGTGTTGCTGGGACATGTTGGCCAGTGTGGGCAAGTTAAGCCGAAGGGTCTATTTCCACGCTGTATTACTCTATGACTCTTTTACTCCCTCCCTCCTTCCCTCCATCTCTCTTTCAATCATTATACCCTCCCTCCATTCCAGTTGCCCCTTCTTGAGATGGTTCAGATGGTGATTATTGGTTGGTGCGGACACTGTGGGCCAAAGGGCCTGTTTCCATGCTGTATCTTTAAACTAAACTAATCTCAACTGAGCTAAACTAAATGTATACAAGTGTGTTGGATATGGCTCTTGGGGCTAAGGGAATCAAGGGATATGGGGAAAAAGCCATAATGGGGCACTGATTCTGGATGATCAGCCATGATCATACTGATTGGCGGTGCTGGTTCATAGGGCCGAATGGCCCACTTCTGAACCTATTTTCTATGTTTCTATGTTTGTATAGCAGAGAACAGTTTCATGGCTGTAATCCCATCAAATATTTATCAAATGGGGTACAGGCTCTTATTTTAGAGCAATGGTATCTTTGCCACGGTTCATATCCAATGCATATGCCAAACGCTCTTAAATACACTTGGTGCTGTCTCACTGCATGTCAGACTGTGTGACTGGCACATTTCATATGAGTTATGCCTCGCACTCTTTCCAGTGTATTTGTTAATCATAGTTTTCTTCCAGCTTTGACAACAAAGATAGTTTATAGAGAAAAAATAATTTACTATGCCAAATGTTTCCATTAACAGAAGTTAAAAATGAGAAATAAAAATAAGAAAACGAGTATTTTCAGATGGAGGCTGGAGGAGTTGTAAAGTTTGCAGGAGAGGCTGAGAGAAGTCAATATAAATGCATAATGCAAAAAAATAAAAACCTTTCTGCAGGGAGAAGAAATTGTGGGATGCTGTGAGGCGGCAAAGAATAGTTACTTCCTGTTCTTAGAAAATTTGGTACTTTGGCAATGTGAAAAAATAGCTGTTTTCGTAAGTACAAAGGATCAGAATGACGCTGCTAAGCTCTCGGGAATTTTCTCTAGGCTATGATTAATCCCGTCTTCATAAAGCACAGACAGTGCCATGATGTTCTATTTTGGGGGGCATTTTGAAGTGCATTGCAGATGCTTCCTGTAACAGGACCTGTTGAATGAAATTTACAGCAGCTATTTTTATCTGTGCTGCAGCTAGTCAGTGGTGGCTAGATTTCTAAATGGTTTCATGCTCTCATTGGGAATCAGGACCGTATCAAGATTCAATGAGGGGGAAAAGGCATTTTTCACAGTCAATATTTTCTGCTGCAATGGACTGGATTTTCAAAAGGATTGGAGTGAAATAACTGGGGAAACTGCCAAGTCAAATGCACTAAAGGGAACATATTCCACGCTGCAAGATTGTATTCCAGTATTAGTTTAGAACTATAGCATGGAAACAGGCCCTTCAGCACAGCAAATCCATGCCGACCATTGATCTCCCTTTCACACTAGTTCGATGCTATCCCACTTCCGCATCCACTCCCTACACATGAAGAACAATTTAGAGGCCGATAAACCAACAAACACGAACGTCTTTGGGATGTGGGAAAACGCTGGAGACCCCAGAAAAAAACCACAGGGTCAAAGGGAGAACGTACAAACTCCACACACACAGCACACGAGGTCGGGATCGAACCCGGGTCTCTGGAGCTGTGAGGCAGCAGCTTTAGTGCTGCGTCACTGGGTCGAACTGGTGCAGCTTAACCCAAGCACTTTAGAGGACATTAAGAAAACTATAACACAGGAAACATAATTACCTATCAACAACAATGCTAATTTAAACAGAAATAATATTTTATTTTCCACAGCTTAGAACATCATGGTTGTCATGCACCAGAATATTAATTGCAGTCATCATGATGCCAGCAGGTCATAGTGTCATACAGTACAGAGGTGGCCCTTTGGCCTGACTTGTCAATATCGACCAAGATGCCCCATCTAAGCTATTCCCATTTGCCTGCATTTGGCCCATATCCCTTGAAACCTTTTTAGTCTATGTACTTATCTATGTATCTGTCAAAGTGCCTTTTAAATGTCGTTAAACGATTCAATGATACTTTATTGTCATATGTACCTCAATACAGTGAAATGCTTTATTTTGGTAAAATCATATGGTAGGCCTCACCGAGGCAGTACACAATGGTCGCCACCATTTGGCACCGATAAACTTACAAAAGCTCACCAAAATTAACCCAAATGCATCTGGCCCTAGTGCACAATGTGGCATGATTAACAATCGGTTCCAGGCTGATCTTTCAGAGGTCCCAGCAACCCAGTTCAGATCCCAGAGGTTTATCTGAGACCAAACAAGGAAAATAAATGCCATTCACACACACATTAGGTGTCAAAGCACTTGACAACCATGGAACGATTCTTGAATGCTGCTGCTATCATAATGTCAGAAACATAGCCACCATTTTAAAAGATTCAAAAGATGTTTGGACAGGGACATGAATAGGAAAGATTTAGAGGGTCATGGGCCAAATGAGGGCAAATGGGACAAACTTAGATGAGGCAGCTTGGTCGGCATGGACAATGGCCAGTTACACTGCTGTGTGACTCCATGACTAACACTAACTCAATCAACACCTCACCAATCCTACAATTATCAACAAAAGAATTATCAGAACATGGGAACAACAATCCACTGCTCTCCCTAAAGGTGTGGGGATGTCTATAGTAAGCCTGCCAATGATAATGTTGGATAATGTTGAAGTTTTGTGCCAGTACTCACTGTGCTGTCGATGGTTGGATACTTCTCTTACAGGCTAAGCATTGTGTCGGTTTATGATTAACGAAAATGAGTTTGCACTGGTTGGTGGCACAGTGGCGCGCGCAGCTGCTGCCTCTCAGCTCCAGAGACCCGGGTTCAATTCTGACCTCGGGTGCTGTCTGTGTGGAGTTTGCATGTTTCCCCTATAACCCTGTTTTCCTTGAAACCCGTGTGGGTTTCTACTGGAATATCCAAAAGACATGCATGTTTGAAGGTTAATTGGCCTATATCGATTGCCCCTAGTGGGACCACACCTGGAGTGAGGTTATCCACTTTGGTGGCAAAAACAGGAAAGTAGACTATTATCTAAATGGTGGCTGATTAGGAAAAGGGGAGATGCAACGAGACCTGGGTGTCATGGTACACCAGTCATTGAAAGTAGGCATGCAGGTGCAGCAGGCAGTGAAGAAAGCGAATGGTATGTTGGCATTCATAGCAAAAGGATTTGAGTATCGGAGCAGGGAGATTCTACTGCAGTTGTACAGGGTCTTGGTGAGACCACACCTGGAGTATTGCGTACAGTTTGGTCTCCAAATCTGAGGAAAGACATTCTTGCCATAGAGGGAGTACAGAGAAGGTTCACCAGACTGATTCCTGGGATGTTAGGACTTTCATATGAAGAAAGACTGGATAGACTCGGCTTGTACTCACTAGAATTTAGAAGATTGAGGGGGGATCTTATAGAAACTTACAACATTCTTAAGGGGTTGGACAGGCTAGATGCAGGAAGATTGTTCCCAATGTTGGGGAAGTCCAGGACAAGGGGGTCACAGTTTAAGGATAAAGGGGAAATCCTTTAGGACCGAGATGGGAAAAATATTTTTCACAGAGAGAGTGGTGAATCTCTGGAACTCCCTGCCACAGAAGGTAGTTGAGGCCAGTTCATTGGCTATATTTAAGAGGGAGTTAGATGTGGCCCTTGTGGCTAAAGGGATCAGGGGGTATGGAGTGAAGGCAGGTACAGGTACAGGATACTGAGTTGGATGATCAGCCATGATCATATTGAATGGCGGTGCAGGCTCGAAGGGCCGAATGGCCTACTCCTGCACCTATTTTCTATGTTTCTATGTTTCTATGTATTGTGTGCAGTTTTGGTCCCCTAATTTGAGGAAGGACATTCTTGCTATTGAGGGAGTGCAACGTAGGTTTACAAGGTTAATTCCTGGGATGGCAGGACTGTCATATGCTGAGAGAATGGAGCGGCTGGGCTTGTACACCCTGGAGTTTAGAAGGATGAGAGGATATCTTATTGAAACATATAAGATTGTTAAGAGTTTGGACACGCTAGAGGCAGGAAACATGTTCCCGATGTTGGGCGAGTCCAGAACTAGGGGCCGCAGTTTAAGAATAAGGGGTAAGCTATTTAGAACATAGACGAGGACATTTTTTTCTCACAGAGATTTGTGAGTCTGTGGAATTCACTGCCTCAGAGGCTGGTTCTCTGGATACTTTCAAGAGAGAGCTAGATAAGGCTCTTAAAGATAGCGGAGTCAGGGGATGTGGGGAGGCAGGAACGGGGTACTGATTGGGGATGATCAGCCATGACCACATTGAATAGCGGTGATGGCTCGAAGGGCCGAATGGCCTACTCCTGCACTTATTGTCTATTGTCTAAAGTGGGATAATATTGAATTAGTGTAAACGGGTGATCGATGATTGGCTTAGACTCGGTGGGCCGAAGGGCCTATTTCCATGTTGTATCTCTAAACTAAACTTAACAGAAATAAACCAAACCAAACTGAAGGGGAGACAAGGAACTGCAGATGCTGGCTTACAAAAGTGCTGGACTAACTCAGTGAGTCAGGCAACATCTCTGTAGAATGTGGATAGGTGACATTTCTGGACGAGACGCTTCTTCAGTCTGAGCACTGTTCAATGCACCACTGCCTGCCCTGACACATTGCTGCAGTCTCTAACCCACGTTCCACAGCATGCACACAGTTATTAGACCATAACACCACATCACACATGCAGACTCATGGCACTCGCTAACACTCTTCCTGATTTCTTGCACACTCCAGATGCTGAACTAACCAAACATATAAGTGCACCAGCACATCCTCCTGGTGTAGTGAAGAAGCGGTGACGTTACTGCCTTATAGTGCCAGCGACTCCAGTTCGATTCTGACCTCAGGTGCTGTCTGTACGGAGTTTGTATGTGCCCCCTGTGACCGCGTGGGCTTTCTCCGGGTGCTCCAGTTTCCTCACACGCCCCAAAGACGTACAGGTTTGTAGGTTAATTCACTTTGGTAAAATTGTAAATTGTCCCTCGTGTGTAGGATAGTGCTAGGGTATGGGGTGATTGCTGGTCGGCACGGACTCAGTGGGCTGAAGGGCCTGTTTCCGCGTTGTATGTCTGCAGCCTAAAGTCAGGCCTGGCCATTGTTGGGACATTGGTTGCTGAGTTGGTCGTAGCTTGAGAGCAGAAACCATTGTGAATGGAATTCTCTTCTTATATTCCACCACCTCCTTCTTCTCGTTACATTCCACCTCCACCCTCAATGCATATTCTCTTCTTTACAAGCTGCAGATGGTCATAGACACTCATGCGGCACAGAAACTGGCTCTTCGGCCCATCAGGCCCATACTGTCCATAGTAGGTGTTTATGCTTGTCATATTTTTCTGAATTTGTGTGATGTACCTCAAGTTACCCTCTGCTCCACACCACAACCTCACTCTTAACCACTTTTTTTTTTTTCAGCTATCCCTAACCTGCAAGGACATTGCGTTTGTTGGTGGGAATCTACAGCCATTTGATTTCCACATTCACCACCATCTATTCCCATACTGATGCAGCATGAAATGTTTCATTTAGAAAAGCAAATGAAAAAATACCCTGTTAGAGTGAGTTATTGGGTGAAGACCTCAAATTAATTCTTCATGAAATGCCACATCTGATAACTTATAAAAATAGATCACTGAATTTAGTGACGACTATAACTTTTAGTATAATTACTGTAGGTTTAGAACAATCTATTCATGTATCCTACTGTCACACAACTTATCAAGATCCTGCTAATTACAGTAGTGGTGAGGGTGTTCCTTCCATTTGGAGTTCTAAATACAGGCAACAGAAAGGAGAACCTGTCACCAATTTTGAAAGATGATGAGGATGAGCCCATCATGACCTTGCAGGTGCGATGCTGGAGGAGGAGAGGAAGATAATTATATCTTATACACATCGATATGTAAGAAGCATTAAACATATACAAGAGGAGGGGCACCAGAGAGGACAATTGGATAAGTAACAATATAGTGACTCATCAACAAAAGATCCCAACGTCATGTACCTCTTTGTGGTACACAAGTGATGTAGTGACATACACACAAGTATTCTAACTAAACAATTAATTAACAATAGCTTTGGATTCAGGTATGCAGCACAACTGCCAAAGGTTCATAAGTTCGTAAGTTTTAGCAGCAAAATTGGGCCAAATGGCCCATCAAGTCTAGCCCGCCATTCAATCATGACTGATCTATCTTTCCCTCTCAATCCCATTCTCCTGCCATCTTCCTATAACTCCTGAAACAACAAAGTTTAGGATAGAACAGGTTTAGAAGGATATGTGCCAAACGCATGCAGGTGGGACTAGCGTGGATGGGGCATGATGGTCGGCGTGGGTCAGTTTGGCCAAAGGGCTGGTTTCCACGCTGTATGACTTAATGAGAAACAATTCTGAAAATGGAGATTTTCTAAGGCTAATTGACATTGTACCTAATGACTAGATTAAACACGTCAGACACACCGATCTGACCTTCTGAAAAGATGCACACACATACTCCATTAAATTTCATTACCTTTACCGCTGATTTCTATCCTGCTCTCACTGTAACATGCCCGATCTAACTCTTAACCTTTTAATATCCCAAAGGCACTGTTCCCCCGTGACTTTGAGGTTTGTTCTTTCATCTCCATCGACCAGTCTTCTTCTCACAGCATGCTCCCACTCAACTGCCAGACATTCAACACTTGCTCTTTTACCTTTTCTCTTTACGGTGCCCAGGGAATCAAACAGTCCTTCCAGTCGAAGCAGCAATTCAATGGCCACGTTTTCACTTGGTGCTCACAATGTAGTGTCTACATTGGAGAAACCACATGCAAATTGGGTAACCTTTCAGTATACAAGGGTAACCTTGAACTTCCTACATAGAGTGGATGTGGAGAGGATGTATCCCGCAGTGGGAGAGTGCAGGACCGGAGGGCACAGCCTCAGAATAAAAGGGTTACAAGGTCATGTGATCGGAGCAGAATTAGGCCATTTGGCCAATCACGTCTGCTTTGCCATTCAATCACAGTTGATCTATCTCTACCTCCTAACCCCATTCTCCTGCCATCTCCCCATAACCCCTGACATCCGTACTAATCAAGAATCTATCTGTCTCAATTGGCCTACATAGACTTCTGTGGCAAAGAATTCCACAGATAACCCTCTGACTTAAGAAATTCCTCCTCATCTCCTTCGAAAAGGAACATCCTTTAATTCTGAGGCTATGACCTCTGGTCCAAGACTCTCCCACTAGTGGAAACAATATCTCCATATCCACTCTATCCAAGCCTTTCACTATTCGGTAATGAGGCCCACCCCTCATCCTTCTAAACTCCAGCGAGTACAGGCCCAGTGCTGTCAAACGCTCATCGTATGTTAACCCACTCATTCCTGGGATCATTCTTATAAACCTCCTCTGGACCCTCTTCAGAGCCAGCTCATCCTTCCTCAGATGTGGTACCAAAAATTGCTCACAATACTCCAAATGCAGCCTGACAAGCGCCTTATAGAGCCTCAGCATTACATCCCTCTTTCTGTGTTCTCACCCTCTTGAAATAAATGCTCGCATTGCGTTTGTCTTCCTTGCTACCGATTCAACTTGCATATTAACTTTTTGGGATACATTTTGACATACCTTTAGAAAGGGGATGAGGAGAAATTTATTTAGCCAGAATGTGGTGAAACTGTGGGATTCGTTGCCACAGACAGCAGTGGGGGCCAAGTGATTGGGTATTTTTGAAGAGGAGATGGACAGGATTAGAGTTATCAAGAGTTATGGGGAGAAGGCAGGAGAATGGGGTTGAGAGGGAAAGATAGATCAGCCATGATTGAATGATGCAGTAGACTTGATGGGCCAAATGGCCTACTTCTGCTAAATGAACAAAGGACTGCAAAATAAGGCTGCTGTTCGGGATCCTGATTACAATAGCTGTACATTTCTTAAATTCTGTTTATAATATTTGTGGTGGCGTGTCAAACTTTTTTTTTCAGTTTTATCTGATGGAAAGTTAATGTTTATTCAGAAAGCAGTGTGGAGAATCTACTTATCAAGCGGTTAGATCTTTGAGCACTATTTGATTGAAGACTTTAAACCTTTTGAAAGTGGAATTGTCCTAATGACTTTCAAAATGGAGTCTCAATCAAATGTCATCTGCACAACTGATTTACTGAATGCTGCAAGTTTGAAACGAAGGTGATTGATTGAATTATCAAGTGTTTCTGTATTCATGGAGCTTCCGTCGTATGAAATCAAAGGCTGCTTTTTAAGAATTAAGCAGCAGAAAAGTTTACTCTGCTACCAAGGGCGAGAGCTAACCTACAATCAATATCATAGATTATTGGGTTATCCGGTCATTATTTCACTGGGGTTTGTGGGATTATATTATGCATTTATTGACTGTCCAAATTCATGGATAATATCTATAAAAATATGACTGTCATAAAATGTTTTGGGATATCGCGAGGCACTGGAAAGCATATATATGCAAGTGTTGCTTTCCATAGCAGCTCAGCTAAAATCACTCCCTAAAGGGCCTGTCCCACTTCGGCAATTTTTTTGGCGACTAGGGTATTTTCACACGGTTGCGGGGTGATGCCTGTATGGTCGTGAGTAGTGTCCTCACGTCGCCTAAAGGGGAGTAACGTTTTTCTGGTTGCCGCTGGATTTTGAAATGTTCAAAAATTTCGGCGACTGTGGGCTTGACGTAGCTTGTCTTCCCCTGTCGTAGGTGCAGTCGTAGGTTGTCGCCAGGATGACGCAGGTTGTCGCCAGGTGACGTTGGTTGTCGCTGGGTGCTGGGCGCTGGGTGAATTCCATTGGCGACTACCTATGTCAACCAATGTCAACCAGCGACAGGTACCGGCGACTGAATTGTCTTCAGTTGTCTTCAGTTGTCGTCGACAGGGTCGTTGCTTGTCCTAGCTTGTCGTGGGTGGACGTAGGTTGACTTTGGTTGTCGTAGGTTGTCATCTGTGTGGTCGTAGGTTGTCATAGGTTTGGTTGTAGGTGGATGTCCTAAGTTGCGACGATTGGGTCGCCGGTTGCCGGTAGCTTGCCGTAGCTTGACGTCGACTAGGTGGTAGGTTGTCGTAGTCATTGTCGTAGGGGGGGTCCAGTCGCCGCCTTTTCAGCGACCTGCTACGAATGTGACAGTCGCCGAAAAAATCGCCTAAGTGGGACAGGCCCTTAACACAGAGCAAGTGTCAATATTTTGTTGAGGTTCCATCGCAGTTTCTTCATGATATGTGTAGGAAGGAACTGCAGATGGGTGACGTTTTGGGTCGGGACCCTTCTTCAGTCTGAAGAAGGATCCCGACCCAAAACATCACCCATTGTTTTTCTCCAGTGATGCTGCCCGACCCGCTGAGTTACTCAGCACCTGAAAACTGCACGGCATTAGTGTAGAAACAAGGAACTGCAGATGCTAGTTTAAAAAAAAAACATAAAGTGTTGGAGTAATTCAGCGGGTCAGGCAGCATCCCTGGAGAACATGGATAGGTGATGTTTCGGACCCTTCTTCAGACTATTGTTGGGGGGGATGGGGGAAATAGCTAGAAGAGAGGAGGGGCAGGACAAAGCATAGCCAGTAATAAGTGAATTCGGGCAAGGGGTGGGGGGGGGGGGGGGGTTGATAGGCAGATGGTTGTATGAAGGCAGAGATGGAAAAAAAGGTGTGAGACAAAAGGATTGGATAGATGGCAATTATGAATTTGCCGCTGAGCAGGAAAGCAGCAGGATCGCACAGCACAAACCCTATCTCAGCAACTATGATCTTCAAAGGACTATGTTTAAGGTTGCATTACGGACAAGAGTTTGGAACCATTATGGTTACTTAGTATAACGGTTATTAATATATAGCATTATTGATTATTACATATTTTTGCATTAATGGGCCTGCTAAGTTGCAGCAAGTAAGAATTTCATTATTGCATTGCTGGTACAATTAAACCAATTAAACACTCTTGACTGTTTCAAGTACCCATGGGATGTTTCACTACATTAAAGGTGTTATGACAATCAAATCTGTTGCTGTTTTTATTGTTGTTGTTGTAAGCCCTTCCACTTCACCTTTTCCTTCTCATTAGACTTTAAGGATACAGTGCAGATACAGGCCCTTCTGCCCATCGAGTCTGTGTCAACCAGAAATCACCCTGTACACTAGCACTATCCTACAACTAGGGACAATTTACAATTCTGTACGTCTTTGGAGAGCGGGAGGAAACCGGAGCACCTGGAGAAATCCAACGCACATACTCCATACCCGTAGTTAGAATCAAACTCGGGTCTCTGGCACTGTAAGGCAGCAACTCTACCGCTGTGCCACTATGCTGCCCCTGTGCCATCCCTCCCTAAGACTCACAAGAAAATTGCCACTTTGGTCACCCATTGATACACTTTTTTTTTTAAACACAGTATGTTTCTCCCCCATTCCAAACATTTACTGAGGGGTTAGTGAGGCATTCTGACATTAACACTGTCGAATTAATGTCAAAATATGTCGGAATAATCTGCGGACTTGTCAATGTTACTGAACTCTCAGCACTTTGGTATTTGTCCTAAATAAATATTACTGCAGGAACGACTTCAATCAAAGCCCAAATAATCATTGACCATTACCCAACAGTGGGGTCAAAATTATCTATGCTTCATTACTTTGGCATATTTTGCTGCCAAGTCAAACTTTCCACTAAGACATCTTTTCTCAATGAACTGTCACAAAAGACAAAAACAAATAGCTTCAATGCTAAATTTTTGCAACTATTAAGCTGCATTGTTGTACAGAACACAGCTTTTATTTTTGCTGGGAGGCATTTTCCATGCCAATAAATTTTATTTTTTTGGCAACTATTTGAGTGCCAAAGTGCCTAGGCTCTGCATATGTTACTAAGAATACTTCACTTCAGAGAAAACCTAAATGATTAGGTCTTGGTGTCATTCCAAAAAAAGAATGGACCATTTCAACAGCAAAATTAAAAAGGATTGTTGCAGTATCTTGCATACAACCTAAGCATTCCTGGGCCAAGATCTATCACATCACACGGTGCTACCCTTTGCTTAGCAATCAATTAGATAAAATAACTTTGGATGCAGATATAAATCCACCAAATTTCTTTAATTTATAAACTATACTTTAGTTTAGTTTAGTTTAGAGATACAGTACTACCCTTCGGCCCAGTTTAGAGATACAAATACCCTTCGGCCCACCGAGTCCACGCCGACTAGCGATCCCTGCACACTTGACACTATCCTACACACACGAGAGACAATTTACAATTTTACCAAGCCAATTAGCCTGCAAACCTGTACGTCTTTGGAGTGTGGGAAGAACCCAGAGCTTCTGGAGGAAACCCACACGGTCACAGGGAGAAGGTACAAACTCTATACAGACAGCACCCGTAGTCAGGATCAAACCCGGGTCTCTGGCGCCGTGAGGCAGCAACTCTGCCGCTGCGCCACTGTGCTGCCTCATACTGCAGCTTGTGAATCCACACTAATGCAGTCTGGGATAACTGGGATAAATTATAATTGTATATTGTAATATGATTCAGTCAAAAAAGGTAATAAAAATAATTTCAAAAGAACTACAGAGACAGATGAAGAGATTTTGAGCATCCACTATTGTTGTTAATTTTTTGCTTAGTTCATAAAATGACCATTTCAAAAGCTTCATCATCAAGTGAATGGTTTGGTGAATGGCCCTGTAGATTGAGGAAGAGGAAATGATCCACAATTGCCATAAATGTACATGAGCTGAACAGCTTCATGTGAACCATGCCCAATTAGTCTAGTTTTGTTACCTATGCACAGTGGGCCTTGAATGTGTAGGCTTGTACACACTGTGCAGGCTAGAAAGTGACATTACACATTTAAACAGCAGCCCTTCTATAAATGATCCCATGCTAGGCTGAGACATGAATAAAAACAAAAGCACTGTCGAAGAATATTTACAAATGGAGGCTATTTTGCCATATTGGTGGAAAGAAATTACCAAGCCTTCAAGCAGTGGGTCAGCAGCCCAATAATTATGATTCTTCAGATGTACATCCAAATAGTCTTGAGTCAAGAGTGTTTTAATAATATATGTACTGAAAATGTAACAATTAAATTCTTACTTGCAGACGCAAAACAGGTTTGCAAACACAGTACCCAATAGATAAAATAATAAACAAACAAAACGTTTAATAAAAAAACAATATAGTACAGAAAATGCAACAAGCCCAAAGTCCTTAATGCAACCAGTATCTTCAGTTTATTTTTATTACATTGAGGCAATGGCAGTTTAGTTGCAGTTCGTAGTGTTCAATGGCCTGATGGTTGTTGGGAAGTAGCTATTCCTGAATCTGGACTTTAAAATTTTCAGGCTCTTTTACCTTCTGAGTGAAATGAGAGTGTCAATATTTGGAAAATAGATACTATAATTTGGACAGGTACATGGATAGGAAAGATTTTGAGGGATGTGGACCAAGCGTGGGCAATTGGGACCAGCTTAGATGGAGCATCTTGGTCAGCATGGACAGGATGGGGCGAAGGGCCTGTTTCCGTGCTGTATGACTATGACTCCACTTTTCTATGTGTGATGATGGCTTGCGGCTCCAGCATCCTATCAGGTAGTGAGTAATACCCAGCTTAGAAAATCACTTACAAAGAATTCTCATTAACGTTAATTATGTTTTATCTTTTATGTGTCCTTACGCCTGATACAGTCAGTTGAACATTTTGTATATGTGGGTTTAAACAGGGAGTACAGATGACATCAGGGGAATTGACTTGGAGGAGTTACTGAGCCCAACCGTGCGAAGGAACGGAATTAACATGTTTAGTTGGTGTGACACAATCACTGAAGCACCCCCACTTAATGATTGTAGCTCTATTTATATTAATGCAGCTCTCTTACACTCTGTGCCTCAGTAGCAAGCGAGCTGTTCTCACTCATGATGCTGGCAGCAATTGCTTTATACTGTTGTTTAAAAACATACTGAAAAATAAAAGGGAGCTGTTGAAGATCATTTTCTAATTAATTTTGATTTTTGTTTATATAAAATTTATGCTGGTGTTACTCTTCATAAAAAATTAAACTTCTTACCCTCCCATTTTCACTTTCTCCTTTTTTACTTTCCTTTTCAATTATAATGGTACAAGGCCAAGGACGGCACAGTGGCGCAGCAGTAGACATGCTGCTTTACAGTGCCAGAGACCCGGGTTTGATCCTGACCATGGGCGCCGTTCGTATGGAGTTCGTACATTCTCCATGCTAGCATGTAGGTTTTCTCTGGATGCTCCAGTCTCCTCACACATCCCAAAGATGTACAGTTTTGAAGGTTAATTGGCTTTGGGAATATTGTAAGTCGTCCCGAGAGTGTGAGATAGTGCTAACAAACGGGGTGATCGATGGTCGGCGCAGACCCGGTGGGCAGAAGGGCCTGTTTCGGAGCTGTATCTCTAAAGTCTAAAGATCAATAATTTGAGGGGCAACTATTATTAATAATAAAATTCCTTCTGCACGCTTATAAATGAATTACTCACCACCGATGAAAGAAACTACTGAGATCCTATTTACCTGCCACTCCAACACTCAAGGTCACTCGCTGCTTAGTGAGTAGAAAGCCAGACATCTACAGTAATTATAGGTCTCTCTGCGGCACCCAGAAATTCATCCAACTAGACAGGTAGAAATAACTATGGATCTAACTTCTTGTTCCAATTTTTTCCTCTGGCTTCGGCTTGCTCCCTGCTGTGAAATGTCTGTCAGTTAAGAGGCACCGCAGCACAAAGAAAGAGCCTTCATAACTTTTATTCATATGATGCACGGGCAGAAATCATGGGCAGAAATTGGATGGAATAGTGATGGTTTTATTTTAATCAGCATTACTGAAAATTGTAACGGCCGAGAGCACATTGTACTTGCAACCACTTCTGAGTCAAATCATGCCAATTGTGAAATTCTGCCTTCACTTGCTGGTGTGAGATACCTTTCTAACTCCAATGTAATTTTCACATCACCGATGCAACCAAACTCTCCTCTGAAACTTCACAGGGGAAGTTGAACCATCTCATCTGGGGCAATCCAATGCTGGGCACTTTGTGGACAATAAGATCTTTGTCCTTCTGTACCAGGATGGATATCAGCAGGTAGATAATGCATGTAGTTAAATCCCTGGACACCACTATCCCTTTGAATAAGTTGAATCCATCTCAATATCTTCTCCTTACTGATGTACAGAGGATTCACAGCCACCCACCTCCAAAGTGCAGTGCATTTCCAATCTATCCTTCCTTTCCTCTGTCAGCCTCAAATGTTGTCCTGTCCCTTAATTTCTGCACAAACCTCAAACGCTATCTAATCCTCCAAAATCCACACCATCTCCGCCATTCCACCAACCCCTGCATCTTCACTGGGAAGCTGACAGGACTTTGAGACCCACAAATGAGTACAGAACGTCAGTCATTCTGAGAGCACCCCATCTCCCATGGGAGTACACACTGAGAGAACCACTCTGAGTACAGTCCTCCAATGTGACTGAATTCATATGTGACAGGACAATGTCCAAACTCTGCACATGAAAGATATGCATTGTGTACTGAAATTTCAAAGCAAATATCTTTCATATACATTCCAGTGAAGTCTTAGCAACAGCGCAGCAATAAATAATCTTTCTTTTGAAGGAAGGATATTGGCCAGAACACTGCAAGAACTACCCAAACTTTGAAGAATATTATGCAACTGCAGCAGACAGACATGTTTTAACATTTCATCTGAAGGGCAATAATTTTTCTGAAAGTATAGGAAGGAACTGCAGATGCTGGTTCATAACCAAAGATAGACACAAGTGTTGGAGTAACTCACTGGGTCAGGCAGCATCTCTGGAGAAACATCACCCATCCACGTTCTCCAGAGATGCTGCCTGACCTGCTGAGTTACTCCAACACTTTGTGCCTATCTTCAATATTTCTGACAGTACTTCCACATTACTAACCCTGACTATTTGTGGAACGTGAAATCACAAGTTCTGACCCAGAGGTAACTGTGTAACAAAATCAATGAGAAAGAATTGGAATTTGAATATGTATCCAAGTCTAGCTAAGGAAATACATTCTCACGTGTTAATACTTAAAAATAAAATTAATTTAAAACAATAAGATTTGGTGAGTAAAAACAAGGATTCTAAGAAGGGAGATCATCAATTCAGTTTCTCATTCAAATTTAATTAATCTTTAGCACACATAAATGAACATCAATTAATCCATCCGTTGATAAAATTGCGAGTTTTGATTCAGATAAGGAGGAAAGATTTTTTTCCCCCTGAAAGAGAGATTAGTAACAAGTTATTGCAGATGCTGGTTTACTAAATAAGATACAAAGCGCTGAAGTAACTAGGCAGGTCAGGCAGCATCTCTGGAGAACATGGACCGGCGACATTTCAGATTGGGACCATGTTTCAGACTCAGTAGAAACTTGTGAGATAAGAAACCAGATAAAGCAGAATTAAAGCAAATGCTAAATGCCCAGAGAGAAGATGAGCAGAAATGGCTTCATGCAGCAAGTCTGCGAAGGGCCTGTTTCCACGGTCTATCTTAAACGAAACTAAACTTCACAAAGGAGAATTGATACTATATATATTTCTAAATAGATAATAGACAATAGGTGCAGCAGTAGGCCATTCAGCCCTTCTTGCCAGCACCTCCATTCAATGTGATCATAGAAACATAGAAACATAGAAAATAGGTGCAGGAGTAGGCCATTCGGCCCTTCGAGCCTGCACCGCCATTCAATATGATCATGGCTGATCATCCAACTCAGTATCCTGTACCTGCCTTCTCCCCATACCCCCTGATCCCTTTTGCCACAAGGGCCACATCTAACTCCCTCTTAAATATAGCCAATGAACTGGCCTCAACTATCTTCTGTGGCAGAGAATTCCAGAGATTCACCACTCTCTGTGTGAAAAATGTTTTCCTCATCTCGGTCCTAAAAGATTTCCCCCTTATCCTTAAACTGTGACCCGTTGTTCTGGACTTCCCCAACATCGGGAATAATCTTCCTGCATCTAGCCTGTCCGACCCCTGATCAGCCACAATCAGTACCCTATTCTTGGCTTCTCCCCATATCCCCTGACTCCACTATCTTTAAGAGCTCTATCTAACTCTCTCTTGAAAGCATCCAGAGAACTGGCCTCCACCGCCCTCTGAGGCAGAGAATTCCACAGACTCACAACTCTCCGTGTGAAAACGTTTTTCCTCATCTCCCTTCTAAATGGCTTACCCTTATTCTTAAACTGTGGCCCCTGGTTCTGGACTCCCCCAACATTGGGAACATGTTTCCTGCCTCTAGCATGTTCAAACCCTTAATAATCTTACATGTTTCAATAAGATCCCCTCTCAACCTTCTAAATTCCAGAGTATACAAGCCCAGCCGCTCCATTCTATTAACATATGACAGTTCCGCCATCCTGGGAATTAACCTGGCGAACCTATGCTGCACTCCCTCAATAGCAAGAATGTCCTTCCTCAAATTTGGAGACCAAAACTGCACACAATATTCCAGGTGTGGTCTCAGTAGACCTATATTCAACTCCTCTTGTTATGAAGGCCAACATGTCATTCGCTTTCTTCATTGCCTGCTGTACTTACTTTCAGTGACTGAAGAACAAGGAACCCCAGCATGGGCCGCGGAACCTGGGGGGGGGGGGGGGGGCAGGGGGGGCTGCAGCCCCTCCACTTTTTTGGCGAGACATGCTTCATAACCTCAAATTATCCGGCCCGCAGGCGTATTTTTTTCTTCGGAGGAGGACCACCGAAATCCAGGATCTCAGATCAAGCACACAGTGAGTGTGGTAAAACCACGACCAGCCGTGGCAGAAACCGACTGCCCCCCCAAACCCCTCCCTCCCTCTGTGGGGGGGGGGGGGGATGGGGGATATATCTCTCCACTTTTTGAGTTGGGGGGATGACCTGTATTATCCCCCAATCCCCCAATTTTTGGAGGTTGAGCAACAATAAAAAATAATAATTGTGCCACCCTCCCACACCCTCACCGGGTACCCCCGAGGCCGGTGGTCAGTGATCGCTCTGCCCTCCCACTTTCAAAAATGTTCCGCGGCCCCTGCCCAGATCCCGTTGTACTTCCCCTTTGCAATAACTGAACAATTGCAGAATAAACAAAAGTACAGAGAATCTAATTGCATCACAAAGATTGCCTGGGTGCAAGGAGATGAGTAGTTGACCACTGTACGAAATGAATCCGTTAAAACATATGGCCATGGTGATGGTGAGTGCATAAATGTCTCTCGACTAAAAAGTATGGCAACAATAAATATTGACCCTGCAGAATTTTCATTTTGATTCCTTTATTTTGGTTTGCATACATTGAGCATGCCTATCAAAATGTGCATTTAGACAACTGACAAATCCCTTTTTGTATTAGGGATGAGCTCGTCACTGGTGTAACAGTGGTGAAGAAAATGCCTGATGTGGCCAGATGTGGGAAGGAGAAGAAAATAAAGATTTGAGGGAGAAATAATTCAGCTAGTGTCTGAACTGGTCTGCAGTTGACATCATTGCCAGTTTTTATTTAGCTGGGCTTTACACAAATCAAAAATTAATGCACAATTAGTGATTTTTTAAAAGTTATTAAAATGCCCAACATGTAATTTTGTTTAAAACCACTCACTGCCAAAAACACTTACATCACTTATGTGTAGGAACGAACTGCAGATGCTGGTTTAAACTGAAGATAGCCACAAAATACTGGAGTAACTCAGCGGGACAGGCAGCATCTCTGGAGAAAAGGAATTGGTGACGTTTTGGGTCGAGCCCCTTCTTCAGAATTATATTTGCATTGCATCAATGTGGAATCATTCACTTTTCATAGAAAATAGAATACTAGAACATAGAAAAGTACAGCACAGGAACATTCCCTTCAGTCCACTATGTCTGTCCTGAACATGGTGTCAAAATAACCTAATCTCATCTGCCTGCATATGATCCACTTCCCTGCATATCCATGTACTTGTTGAAAAGCCTCAATAACTTTAAATTATTTTCTGTAATTTGAAAATGACAGTATGGTAATACTTATTAAAACCCATCTAATGTAACTGAATAGATTGAATTTTTAATGAAAAACAGCAAGATGTAGGTAAGACATAGGGGAAGATTTAGGCCATTCAGCCCATTGAGTCTGCTCCGCCACTCGATCATGGCTGATCTATTTTTCCCTTGCAACCCCATTCTCCTGCCTTCTCCCCGTATTATGGTCCCATACACCAAAGCCAGCTAATTACAGTATCCTCGGAGTGCATCCTCTTCATCATTTTCTTCCAGCAGGTTTAGAGTGTCATCAGCATCATTTAAAGATAGTAAATAATGAAAACTATTATTTTCCCCCCAGCTCTCTCCCCCAGATGGCTTTGACCAGGTGTTATTTACTCTCCTTAGCTTCTTTTCTACATTCAGCAGGACACAAGTCAATGTCACAGAATAACCAATACGTAATAAGCTCGCGGTGGCCTGTCTAACTGAAATTGAGGGCAAAGTAGCACCAGGGTAAGGCACTGACAACCTCACAGATTTATCACTGGGTTGCTTAGTGTTTCGACTGGAAGAGAATTGCAGGTGGGTGGAGACGCAAATAAACACAGACACAAAGACATGCACACACACGCATTCACGTACATGCACACACACGCGGCAGCAGATAAATCACTTGCTTATAACATGAACGGGCAAGACAAAACACAAACCCTGCTGACACAGGCAATTAAGACGCACTGAATGCAACCTACGACCATGAAACATTTTCTCCAGGCAACGCAAATTTCCCTTTCCTATTGCTGAAGAGGAACTTTTCAGAGCAGCGGTTGTATTTTCTGCACATCCTCCGCTGCTACGCGGTCGGTCAGTGTAGTTCATTTTCCAAAACTCAATAAAAAGCAAGTGCACCACACATCCCAAATGCCCTGACCCTTTTGATTCACAGCTCTGCATGCTTTTGGGCAATGCCTTTGTAAACCAAGAGAGGAAGCAATAGGCTTCATCAAGATAATATTGTTGGCAAGCAGCAGTATTTGCTCTCTTCAGTTCAACCTACATAAAAGGACACTGCCTAATCTGTATTCAGTTATGACATTGTAAGGATCTGATATGGGACATTAGGTACTAACTCTTCGAGTAGGCTGGTGTCCTCCAGTTTACATTATTTGATGTTAATAAAAAAACAATTACATACAGCATAATTTGTCATTGGGAAAGCTTTCTTTTCTCCTAAGTTAATTTAAATCAATTTACTTACAATTAATTACCATTAATTAGTGAGACATCAGTGTTTTTGAAATGTGGATGTATTTACAGCAGATTCGTTCTCGCTGTTTGGAATGTAGACAGAAGATGTTCTTGCCAGGTTCTTCTGCATAATTGCAATTTATCTTATTTTCCCACGTGCTGTTCTATATATAATTATAAAAAGTTCATAATTGGTCACTGAAAAGCTTAATAACATTTTGATGAGGGGAATAGGCAGGGCAAATGCACAGTCTTCTGCCCAGGGCAAGGGAACCAAGAGCCAGAGGACATAGGTTTAAGGTGAGAAAGGCAAGATTTAATACAAATCTATAGGACAACTTTTTCCACACCGAGGGTGGCAGGTATATGAAACAAGCTGCCAGAGGTGGTAGTTGAGGCAGATACTACAAAAGCATTTAAAATACACTTGGACAAATGCATTTACAAGAAAGGTTTTGAGGAATATGAGCTAAACATAGGCAAATGGGACCAGCTTCGATGGGGCATCTTGATCGGCATGGACGATTTGGGCTGAAGGGCCTGTTTCTGTGCTGTATAACTCTATGACACTATTTTACAAAAAGCAGAATTGTACAATTCTACTCATTATGATTCCAACTTACAAAAGAAAATGTTAGTATTTTGGGAAATTAATACCATAAATCTGTAGAACTACACGGAAGCTTCCCGCCCCCCACTCCCCACCACAGTTCTTAAATTAAACATTTCACACGTTGAAACAATATAGTCAAAACCGAATACTGCCGTCTGCCCTGAAAACCAAAGTGCTTTGTCTTTGTGATCGAAATGTTATTTCTTGAGATTGAACAAACCAGAGGTTTAAAAGAGGAGAGGAGTTCAGTACTGAAGTGGATGTATATCCTCAGAACAAAGGACGAGATATGTTACCACAACTACATTGTTTTGGATCACCAGTTTAAAATAGATATTGTGATGAAAGCACAAATTGGAGCTCGATTTAGAAGCAAGTATGGTTAGTCTCATCATCTTCCTCCACATTTTCCACTCTTACCTTCAGCACAGTCTGCAATCACTGCACAATTTTGTGGTTTTGAGAATTCAAACACACACACACTCAAACACCCAGAAAATGGCAGCAGTCATACTGAAGAAGAAAAAAAAAATCACAGATTTACTTGACAACATATTACCATTTTAATACATTACCACAGTGACTACACTTCCAAAGGTACTTCACTCTCTGCAAATGGCTTGGGCTATCCTAAGGTTGAAGAAAGCACTTTATCTTTCTTTCACGTCTCTCCCTATAAAATTCTCTTAGTTTTAGTTTAGTATTAGGTGGAAACAAGATGGAACAGGCCCTTCGGCCCACCGAATCCACGATCCCCTGCATACTAGGGACACTTTACAATCTTTACCGAAGCCAAACATCTTTGGTGTGCGAGAAGGGACCGGAGCATCCAGGGAAAACCCGTGGGAGAATGTACAAACATAATACAGACAGCAATCGCAGTCAGGATCGAAGCCGGGTCTCTGGCACTGTAAAGGGCCGGTCCCACTGTACGAGGTAATTCAAGAGTTCTCCCGAGTTTCCCCTAATTTGAACTCGGAGAATTACGGTAATAGCCGTTCGTAGGTACCCGGGGGCTCTCGTGGACATTTTTCACAGTGCTGAAAAAACTTCATGAGTTACCACGTTTCCTGAGTACCTGCCGTTAGCATTACGAGCCGCTACGAGACATCCACGAGCTCGGACATAGCCGCTATGTACATTCTACGTACTTACCACGAGTTTGATTTTTTTTTAAACTCGGGAGAGTTCTTGAATTACCTCGTACAGTGGGACAGGCCTTTAAGGCCGCAACTATACCACCGTGCCACCCTCAATAATTTCATTGTCATGAAATTTCACCTGTAACACCGTGTTGCAGCTGGCAGAGCTGCTGCCTCACAGCACCAGAGACCAAGATTTGATCCTGATCTATGGTGCTCTCTGTGTGGAGTTTGCATGTTCTCCTTGTGAATTTGTGGGGTTTCCTCCCACATTTCAAAAACGTGTGGGTTTATAGGTTAATTGGCTTCTGTAAAATGCCCCCTTGTGTTGAGGAAGTGGATGAGAATGTGGTAAAACATAGAACAAGTGTGAAAGGGTGATCGATGGTCAGCGTGGACTCAATAGAACAAAAGGCCTGTTTCCATGGTGCCTCTAAACTAAACACAATGGGGAACAAATTCATACTCTGACTTACCTGCTAAATGTTCAATTTCATAAACGTGGAAAACTCTGCTTCTAAATGTTAATGACACCAACATTTTAGAAACTAAACACAACACACTGTTTCTATCTGTTAACATTTCCTTAAATGAGAATGGAAAATGCTGGAAACAATCAGAAAATCAGGTGGCAAACAGAAACAGAGTTAAGGGGCTGTCCCACTTGGGCGACCTAATCTGCGAGTTTAGAAGAGTGTCTTCGACCTTCAAACTCGCAGCATGGTCGACCCGTGGGGAAGTTTGGCGCTCTAATTAAGACGGTTAGTACAGTCCTTTAAAAGAGGGGGGGGGAGGGGGGAGAAGGAGGGAGAAGGAGTGAGGAGTGGAGACGGAGTGGAGACAACTTTTCAGAAGCCAGAGATGCACAGCTGTGTAGCTCGGCGGACATTTAACATTACCGGTCGGTTATCCTTGGTTCTGAAAACTACTGCTTATGTTTTTTTTCCCCAATGAGCCAATGAAATTCACCGGCCAGCATCGGCTACAACCTACGAAAACCTTCGAACTCATGGGAACCCACTAGGACCTCCTGGCGACCCACCTACAGCACGTGAATTCTCACTATTCTCCATGGCGGCATAGTCCCAGTGACCGCTAATTTTTCAACATGTTGAAAATTTTTCGGCGACCATAATGAGGCCGCGACAAGTTCCCAGAATGCGGGAACTCCTCACGACCATGAAGGCGACTCCCCAGCAACCACCCGCGAAGATGTGGCGACTGCATAGTCTCCTGCAGTCGCCTAAGTGGAATAGGCCCATTATGTTTCTTCAAATATATATGCTATTTATACATACCATTATTAGGTATTTAGAAGTACCATTATTGAATGTTACTATATACCACAAACAATGTAGTAGCAAATGATGGATAGCAGGATTTTATAAAACAATCTCTGTAAAATGTTCACTTCCAATTCTGTTTCTAAATACATATAGGCACCATGGTGCATTGCGAGTCAAAATTAGGGTTCAAACTTGTACATCTCAAAACCCTGCTTCTAGCCGAGTCAGTTCTTTTTATTTTTCTTCCTAGAGGAGAAATAGCTATCCTCTTCTGCTTTAAAACATACCATCAACCTGAACCCAAGTAAAATCTTCTTTCTTTGTATGACAATGTAAATTGGGCTTATTTTTTACCTTAAAGGCAGTGCATGACTCATATTAGTTCCAGCTCCATCCCACTTTTTAAATCCAGCACGGAAATAAAGAAAAACAGTGGTGCAGCAGTAGAGTTGCTGCATTACAGCACCAGAGTCCCGGGTTTGATCCTGACTACGGGTGCTATCTGTATGGAGTTTGCATGCTCTCCCCATGTAGGTTTTCTCCGGCTGCTCCGGCTTATCTCCCACATTCCAAAGACGTATAGGTTTTGTAGGTTAATTGACTTTGTGAATTGTCCCTAGAGTGTAGGATAGAATCAGTATACGGGTGATTGCTGGTTGGCACGGACTCGGTGGGCTGAAGGGCCTGTTTCCATGCTGTATCTCTGAACTAAACTAAAAAACCCTATTTGATAGCACAGGTTTCAAAGCACCCTGGTTTACAAAAGCTACAGATTCAAACTCAGTCATGCCAGATTTGAAGTCTTTTATCCTAACCCAAAATTCAGCGTAAATCAGGACGTGGTCAAATGACGTAAGAAAGCAGATGAGCGCGAGCCAGTTTTCAACAGTTATCTACGCTGATCAGATAAAAAGTATTTTAACTTGTCTTTGGTGCAAAGTTGTGCTCCCATTTACTCATTTGCCTGCCTTCAACCAGACAGCCACATTCCTGTTGTAACAGGAAATGGGCCAGCCTCAGGTTTAGAACAAGTGAGCTCGGAAGGTTAATCGCTTGTTATTTTATTTTCCGGCTATAGTAATGTCAGGTGTCTTTCAGAATTACCCATTTGATGGAAATGTTTTCAACTTGCTAACAGAAGGTTATCTAGACCAAAGTGATTTGACTGCAAGAACTAAAAGAGAAAGCAACTCCTTTCACTGTTTAAAAAAAAAATCTTACCATCAACCCCTGGTGAACGAGGAAACACGAAAACACCTCTTCTAAGTGCTGAAACCCTTTCGGGTTTAGCATGCCCACAGCTTTAATGCGCAAACAGAATATCTATTCTCCTTACATGTATATTTCACAGCAAATAATTAAGCAATGAATGAAACTGCAGAACACTTCTTAATTTATCTTTTCAATACAGCATCAAATGAATCATTCGTTTTATATATTTGTCTTAACGACTGAAATGCCGGTCAGAAACAATTAATTATATCGTTAGCTCAGGAGGGCAAGTCAAAAAGTGAATACTTTAAATGTTATCTCTTTCTCCAGTATTTACTGCATGTTTCCTTTGGGCACTTACATGAGAGTTAACACCAACCTAGCAAGATACATGTGCTTTTGGTTTAAAAAATAAATGACAACTCGAGAGTTCATTCTTGCGATATTGTACAGCTCATTAATAGCCTGAAAGAGAGCAAGTCAATGCACCGGAGTTTATCTGGCAGATGCTCAATGGTTGAATGATTATTTATTGTCACGTATGCACTGCACACTGGAATCCTTGCACCCCTCGACATATTTTGGCGTCAATTACAAAAGAAAAAAAGTCCAAAGTCCACATGCTGAATGTACTAGTGTGTCCGCGATCCAGGTAAGCTTCAGGCTGCTGCAGGGCCTCCTCTGTTGCCCTCGACCCACCAACCAACATCTCTCTCCTTGCCCGACCGCCTGTGTGCGCCTCCTGCAGCCGACCTTGAAGGCGCTGGAAGCAATTGGTAGTTGTGGAACGACCAATTCATTTTTGTTTCATTTCAGATTTTCACCATTTATTCCTCTGTTTTAATTGCAGTTGTGAATTGTCCTACTGTCCCTTGCACTTTGAAAATTCAGACCTGACAATGTATCCAGCATCCAGATAATAAATTATTCTCACTGCTGTAAAATCCTCGCTGTCTCTCCGATCAAAATCACATCATCCTGAAAATACAATGCCAGTCCTGACATTCATTCTGTTCATAAGCCAGGCTGGTTGCCAGCTAAAGAATGAAGGGAATAGACTGAAGATTAAATGACACTGGATATTAACTTGGCTGCATTTGTAGGTATACACGACCGCATTTGTCTCCTCAGCAGCATTGTCCTCACTGATGCTACATTTTAAGTAATGTTACCGCTCCAGCACGAGATACAAGATGACTGGCCAGAGGAACTGATCTGGAGAGAACTGGAATGCAGGGTAAGTCTCACTGACTGAGAGTTTTAAATCAGTCGTAGCAGTCAGATATTCCATGGTCCTCAGTTTGAAAGCTGCTCCTGATTTAGGTGTTCAACCTTTTTCTCTGTTTATGCAGATTCCACCCGGATGTAATAGCTTTGACGTGCAAGTTTCATCCTAGATTTATGTCTGTTGCAGCAGAAAATCGCCATGAAACTGCACTCAAAGTTTACGTGCAAGAGATCTGAGCATTTTGCCAGCTGCCTCAATCACACAGTAAGTGTGGCTTCCCATAACCTAGAGGGGCGGGGGAGGGGGGCATCAGAAAATCAGGTGAAGAAATAAGCTCTGGCACATTCCAAACAGCAGAAACTGCCCACCTATTAGTCAAAGCAAAATCTATATATTTAAGGCACAGCTATATTTCTAGCAGTGACGCAGTCTGATGTGACATTTATAATTGTTTTTATCCAGGTTAAATGACAATAAATGGTATTGTATTGTATTGTATTGTATTGTAACTGTCCAAGTAATCCTGTCGCTACCAACTCTGCATAATCCTGAATTAGGTCCAAACATAGAGTTTGACTCGCATTCTGTTCATTTCTACTACACAGAACAAATCCTGGTTGAGAGATAAAAGTTTATTCTTCGCACTAAAAGTTTCTGGTACCTAATTTGTCAGCGATCTTAAAAATGGCAGCAATCATTTATCACTTTCAGGGCCAAACATATTTAAAACTGATGTGACATTTATAATTGTTTTTATCCAGGTTAAATTGGACAACAACTGTACAGTGCGATACATTGTTAAATGATGAAATATGATGAAAAATTTATCATTTAAGTTGCATTTGTACATTGCTAAAATTCAACCACCTTTATTCAGTTCTAGTACTATTTAATTGTTATGGTAGGGTCTTTAGTCAAGAGGCTTTTGGATTTCATTTGATTAAGCTCCCTACCTCAGTTTTTATATCAATGTATAACCAAATATTCCCTTTCTTGCTACCAATGTTATGCCACCCTCTAGGTTTCATCTGAATCCAAATTAAGTGAGCTTGATAAACACAAATATGTATTTGAATTTACTGACCTTTCTCTCGTTTGTTTCCTCTCACTCACTAATTTGCTGCAGTTTACAAAATATGTCCTTGTGTGATTCTGATTTTAGGAGACTTTGTCAAAACATTTTTTTTGCTTTAACCTGAATTTGCAACTGGTGATGAATCCACTTTGCAACTTCAATACAAAACAAAAGATCCTCAAAACATTACACAGATCGAAAAAGACCAGGAAACAAATAGCAGGCAAAGGAGGATAAGATCTGGTGGATGATTAAAGAATGGATCTAGAGAAGGCTTTAATAGGCAGAGAAAGAGGAAGAGAATTAAATGACATGACATCCAAAGAATAAGGCAAAAATAACTAAAGACGACTCCATAACAATTGAATAGCATTGGAATTGAATAAAGATGATCAACATATCTTCTAAGACAGAAGAATGAGCTACAACTGGAAAAATGTTAATCATGAAATAAACTGCTTGCAAAATGTAGTATTGAGAAAATTTAATAATTTTGCCATTAAACAAGAAATATGAATAGCTGAAAAACACATTTCTTTAGGGGCTCAGAAAATGACATTTGCATTTCAGTTAAAGTTTGGCCCACTAACAATGGCTGGATTCACGTCATTACACTTTTCTATACCATCAGAGTTCACACCCAAAGTAGCCCATTCTAAAATCTAGACCCTGAGACATTTTCTAAATAGAGCCATTGTATAGGTAACACAACATATCATATTTAAGGTACACAGAAATGCTGGAGAAACATCTGCGGGTGCAGCAGCATCTATGGAGCGAAGGAAATAGGTGACGTTTCGGGCCGAAACCGTTCTTCAGACATATTTAAGTACCACATTAAAATCTGTTTTAAGGCTATTAGAATGTCAATGTTTTTAAGATGTCAAACTAATATTGATGTGCATGTTTTATAGTTGCTTGTACTTCAGGCAGATAATACATACAATTTAGAAGGCCTCTTGAATAGGGGACATTCAGATTTCTTACGGTACCTTGCCTTACACAATTTCTTGTGAGATGGCAATATCCCATTTATATCTTGTTTATTTTTTACTTTGTTCTCCTACTCTTGCATCATGTTTTGATTATTGAGCTTATGACAGCTTTTCACAAGGATATACTTTGCTGCATTTATGCATATAAAGAGAATGAATTCCCAACATGCCTTATTTTCCAGATCCCAAGTGTTCAACTCACTCTGGTCATTACTCAATATGATATAAGATTTTATTAAAATTATTAATCTGCCTGATGGCTTTACAAAACATGCACATCAAGAGGACAATTTTACTTTATTACTTTAGTATTATTAATAACCTTGCAAATATCTGTTCAATTTTACCTCCCTAATATTCTCTCTCTCCCACTTTTTAAAAGAAATGACTCCTGCCTGTGCCTTGGTACCAATAGCCTATATATATTTCCCCAAAGTAGTTTGATACACAAACGTCTGTAGGTATTTAATCTTGAAGGACATCAGCAATGATCTTTGTCCTGCATTCTTTGGAATAAAACCTGAATATTGTTTAAAATCTTTTATTAACCATTTAAATTAAGAACCCAATGTTTCATAATTTTTTGCATTTTAATAAACAATACAAATACAAAATACTCCATTTGCAGCACACTTTTTGGACAAGTGCTGATTATGTTTTAATTAAAAACGCCCAGGATCAAAATTAATAAACCAAGATGCTCAATTTCCAAAAAGCAGTTTATGCCCAGTATTTTCTTTTTAACCAGGTTGGAACAGGTTAGATCATTTTCCAAACCCATCAAAAAGATAAGAAATCACCTCCAAAATGGTGATCACAACCATAACCCCACCCACCACCCCTGCCCCAAATCAATACAATAGGTTTATCATTGTGGCAGAATGCTTGGTCCAGATCTTCCTGCATACACAATGTCTGTGATCAATATAGCACAAGAGACCCTTGAGAATGTGTTACAAAGATGTACACTAAAACAAGTAATCTGTGTGAAGGCATAGATAGCGGTAGTAAAATATACATGAAGTTTATCAGAGCATATAAAGCGAATAAGAATTTATTTCAAAATACACTGGGCAAGATTTTACTTGAGAAGAAACAAAATGTCTTTCCCTGGTAACGTAGTGAAGCAAAGATTGCTTGTTGTGAAACTCGGGCTGCGAAGATCCCAAGTTGCATTTTAGCCTGTGCTGTGACTAATCTCAATCAGGAGAGTGGCGGGAGTAGAATAATGTACCTCAATTTGCTCGAGAGGAGAAAAGAAGTGCAAACCTGGATCCTATCCCTGGCTGCTACTCGCAGAATGCAACGGATATTATGGCAAAGCAGTTAGATTGATAATAGTACGTAAACTTGAAGCCTGCACTAATGATCCAGAGATATGAGTTCAAAAATTCTATTATGGCAACGGGCCAATTTAAATTTAGTTAATCAGTGGCGCAGTTCAGTGGCGCAGCAGTGGAGTTGCTGCCTCACAGCTCCAGAGACCCGGATTCGATCCTCACCATGGATGCTGTCTGTACGGAGTTTGTATGTTCTCCCTGTGACTATGTGGGGTTTTTATGGGTGCTCCGGTTTCCTTCTGCAGCCCAAAGACATCGAGGTTTGTAGGTTAATTGTAAATTGCCCGTAGTGTGTAGGATAATGCCAGTGTACGGGGTGATCGCTGGTCGGCACGGACTCTGTGGGCCGAAGAGCTGGCCTCATAACGTCAGTAATCCGGGTTCAATCCTGACCTTGGCGCTGTCTTTGTTGAGTTTCCTCCGGTTTCCTCTCACTTCTGTGAGTGGATGATTAATGGTCGGTATGGACTTGGTGGGTCGAAGGATCTGTTATCATGCCTTATTTCTCAACTAACATAAATACATCTGGAATGAAAAGCTAGTTTCAGTAACACTGTTGGCCGTGGTCCTTCAGGGAAGAAAGTCCTCTATTATTTGGCAGGCTGGTTTATATGTTACTCAAAGCAATATGATTAATATTTTGGTGCCTTTCAAAAGGGTGCAGCAAGCCTCTTATTTTGGTACTCGACAATAAATGTTGCCCCGCACTGCCCAAATCCTATCAATGAGTAGACGCCAGCCATCAACCAAGGATTGGACGAGATCTGGATGTCGTGCACACTGTAGTCAAATATATTCCTCCAACACATACTATTTAGGATCACAAGAGTAGACCAGGCTCATGGGCAAGAGGTTGAAGAGCATCTGATGGCTACATTAACACGGTTAGGAATGATACAGTGTCTCGAGAAGAAGAAAAAATAGGAGCACTGTGGTGGCAGTGAGAAAGAAGTGAAAGAGAGAAAGAAACACAATTTAATCAATCAGAAGAAAGGAGCAAAGCCAAGAGAAAACCTTCAGCTGCCACTGGCATTCCGAGACACTTCTAATGCCTTTGGCTAACTCAAGAGAAAATAAAGAGCAATTATTTTTTTTGGTGTGTTACAGTGCCGTTCGAATATTACAGCTGGCAGCAAGTGTGGGATGAGGATTTTCAACATAACTGCATGTTGTGTGTTGTTGAGACTGACAACAAAGAGAGGGAACAGATGCAACACTTACAGGTCCCTGCTGAGTTCAGAAGTGAAATGAAATGAAAACAAACATACGTTCCTATTCTATTTTCATTACACAAATCTGACAGGATTTTTGAATGGGCCAAGATGAATCCCAATGGTGTAAATTAAGCAGGGAGGCATAAGCCTTCTCCTACCCACCCCAGTACGATCTCAAAATGTTATCCTGCTCATCTAGTTCCAAATGTGCATTTATTTTTTGCACGCTGGGACATGCCAAAAAATAAATTAGTTTTCAAATGATTCCTTTCTTGGAATTTTCGCTTCCCCACCTGGGCATAGCTTTAAGGTGAAAGGGATACAGTTTCAAAAGAGATGTGCAGGGCATGTTTATTTTGCATAGGGAGTGGTGGGTGCCTGAATGGCACTGCCAGGGATGGTGTGGAGGCAGATACGATATTGATGTTCAGGAGGCTTTTAGTTGGGCACACGTATATGCAGGGAATGGAGGGGCATGGATCACGTGCACGCAGATAAGATTAGTTAAGCTTTGCATCATGTTCCACACAGATATGTTCTTTTCGATGTATTTTTCTGCTATATCATAGAATTATGTGCGCCATGAAAACAGGCCATTCAGCCCTAGTCCTGCATGATGACCAGTGGACACCTTTCCATTGCAGTAATCTCATCGCCAAGCATGAGGTCCTAGCACTCGAAGCAGAAGTCGCTCCAATGCTTATCTGATCACTTCTCAAATGCTACAAGTGACCCAACTGCTGATATGAAGATTGTTGTAGAGTTTACTGTTCAGGACTGCATTAGCCATTTTGTTTTTTTTAATTTAGGAGCTTATGAAAAATCATCAGACCATTAGCAGAGAACATACAGCAGAACATCAAAGGAACTTCGGTCCATGTGCATGCTGAAGGTACTGCCAAGTTCAACTAATCTCCTTTGCCTGCACCTGATCCATATCCCTCCATTCCCTGCATATTCACGTGCCAATCTAAAAGCCACTTAAAAGCCACTATCATATCTGCCTCCACCACCACCTCCAGCAGCACGCTCCAGTCACCCACCACTGTGTACATCCCTGCACATCGACTTTAAACTTTGCTCTTAAAGTCTTTGACATTTCAAACCCTAAGAAAAAAAAAGTTCAGACTGTCTACCCTCGCTGTGACCTTCCGTAACCTTCTACCTTGCAATGGGATGAATGACCTTTTGCGTTGCCAGAATCTGTTCAATAACCAAGAGATATCAGATGCAATGATTCAATTCAATGATTCAATTCAAATAACCCTCCGACTATGGGTGAGAAACTAGGCGTGCAGCAGGTGGGCAAGTAATCCTATCAATTTGAGTGTAGAAGGAAGGATGGGAATGTTGAAAGTTTTATTCTTTGGCCAGCTGCCTGAAATGACTTTGAGTCCTTTGCAGAGAAAAATCCTATCAACACAAATCAGGCCAGGGTTTGTCATTACCCTGATAGCTATTCCTGCTCTTCTTTGAGTGAGACTAAGTATATAAAAGCAGAATGTCACGGTGGACGATAAGGTAGTCATTTGGGATTCGGCAAGGCTTGTTGTCAAGGAGGAGCAGAGAAAACCTTAGATCAGGTCATATCATCCCAAGTTCTCAAAAACAGGACAGGTGAATAAAAAGAAAATATATTAGAAGGAAATGCAAAGATTGGAGTTCTGGGAATAGCGAGAGAAAATTCAATCAGTATATTCGTTGGACCAGTGAAAAATTAGTAATAAGCTGTCGTGTTGGGGTAACCAGTTTTCTGTCATCAAACAAAAAGCTGCAATTTCCATCATTCAATGAGAGTCTCTAGTGGCAGAAATTCAATATTGCAATAGAGCTTTATTTAGCAGAGCCAGACAATTTGTCTAAGATCACGTGAGTTTTAATGCTATCAGGGTAGCTATGCCAGAATTAAATTTTAAATCTGGTGTCAGAACCAATATAAATTGGTGCTATGTTCATCCCAGTAAATTTATTCCTTTCTTTTTCTAGCTTTAAAAGAAACAAAATGCACAGTTAGATTAAAGGGTCTCGACCCGAAACGTCACCCATTCCTTCTCTCCAGAGATGCTGCCTGTCCTGCTGAGTTACTCCAGCTTTGTGTCTATGCTCAGTTAGATTGCTCTTGAGTGCTCATTTCTGGTATCCGTAACCCTTTCAAGAACTTGCGGCTGGCAACTTGCTTGTATCGGGAACTTAAAATACTTCAAAATCATGTGATGTTAAAAAATCGTGTACGCAAAGTAAAAGTTCAGCCACAGTGGGAGCCAATGCTGCTATGACATTGCGATAGAACCAGGATCGGGTGGGAGATGGAAGAGGATATTACATGTGGAGGGAACGGGACAGGCAGCTGTCAACATCGGAAAAAGGTCAGGAGTGAGATATATGATCAGCAGCAGAGACAGATTGCAAACCCTTTCAAACATATGGAGCTGTGTCCATTTTAAAGAGTGACACGCATTAAATTAGGTCAGATTTTTAAATCCAAATGAATCACTGTCACTCCCACTGAGTGATACTTGGCAGGTCTGAGCAAAGGCAGATAGGAGGAGGAGCAGAGAGGGAGCAAAAATATGGCAGAGGACTAAGATCACAGTTATGTTATAGTTAACCCGAGACCCAATACAATCTCTTCAGGGTTATGAAAACTGCAGAAAGTTGAACAATGTAAAACGGGTGAAGATGGGAAAACTGAATAAACCATCCTCCCCTTCCCTCCCTGTGCCCTACCTGGACCTCCTACCAATTTCTCCCCTCTATAATTCCCCACCCTCCTCCACCTCTATTTTCCTCCCCCTTGTCTTCACAATCCGCAACACCTCGAAACTGTCTCATTCCTACTGTTCTTTTCTCTGGCCTTTGTACCAAACATCTGCCCATCAAAACCCCCGCCCGTGTCGACCTATTACCTGCCTCTACTTTGTCCTGCCTCTCCCCTTTCCCAGGAGCAGACAGATTTATTTTAAATCCTTTTTCAAAAGCAAGAAGAAAGGAATGTCATCATGGACTGCATCCATACTAATATCCTTTGGATAGGTTCAAGTATCTAGATTACATAGCAGATTAGAGGACAATGAATAAGATTCAAATATAATCAAATATATATATTGAGCTCCATTAAACTCAGCATAGGCACTGATTAGAGTCATACAGTCATAGAGTGATACAGTGTGGAAACAGGCCCTTTGGCTGAACTCGCCCACACCGGCCAACAATGTCCCAGCTTCCCTAGTCCCACTTGCCTGTGATTGGTCCATAACCCTCCAAACCTGTCCTATCCATGTACCTATCCAACTGTTTCTTGTCCCAGTCTCAACTACTTCCTCTGGCAGCATGTTCCATACACCCACCATCCTCTGTGTGAAAATGTTACCCTTCGAATTCCTATTAAATACTTTCCCCTTCACCTAAAACCTATGTTCTCAGGTCCTCGATTCCCCTACTCTGGATAAAAGACTGTGTGCAGCTACCCGATCTATTCCTCTCATGATTTTATATACCTCTATAAGATCACCCCTCATTCTCCTACACTCCATGGATTAGAGACCCAGCCTACTTAACCTCTCCCTATAGCTCACACCCTCTAGTCCTGGCAACATCCTCGTAAATCTTTTCTGAACCCTTTCAAGCTTGATAATATCTTTCCTATAACATGGTGCCCAAAACTGAACACAATATTCTAAATGCGGTCTCACCAATATCTTATACAACTGCATCATGATCTCCCAACTTCTATACTCAATACTCTGACTGATGAAGGCCAAAGTGCCAAAAGCCTTTTTGACCACCTTATCTACCTGCGACTCGACCTTCAAGGAACCATGCACTTGTACTCCTCGATCCCTCCCCTCTGCTCTACAAAACTACCCAGAGGCCTACCATTTACTGTGTAGGTCCTGCCCTTGTTCGACGTCCCAAAATGCAACACCTCACACTTCTGTGTATTAAATTCCATCGATCATTCCTCCGCCCACCTGGCCAATCGATCCAGATCCTGCTGCAACCGTTCACAACCTTCTTCACTATCTGCAAAACCACTGACTTTTGTATCATCAGCAAACTTGCTAATCTTGCCCTGTATGTTCTCATCCAAATCATTGATGTGGATGACAAACAGTAATGAGCCCAGAATTGAACCCTGAGGCACACCATTAGTCATAGGCCTCCATTTTGAGAAGCAACCTTCCACCATCACCCTCTGCTTCCTTCCATGGAGCCAATTTGCTATCCATTCAGCTATCTCTCCTTGGATCCCATGAGATCTAACCTTCCAGCGCATTCTACCAAGCGGCACCTTGTTGAACACCTTACTTAAGTCCATGTACACAACACTACAGCTCTGCCTTCATCAACCATTTTGCTCACGTCTTCAAAAAAATCAATCAGATTTGTGAGACACAATCTCGCACATACAAAAACCATGCTGACTGTCCCTAATCAGCCCTTGCCCATCCAAATGCCAGTGTGTCATATCCCTCAGAATACTCCAGTAACTAACCAACTACAGATGTTAAGCTCACCGGCCTATAGTTCCCAGCATGTTCCCTGCAGCCCTTCTTGAAAAGAGGCACAGCATTTGCCACCCTCCAATCCTCTGGCATCTCTCCTGTATTTAAGGACAACTCATAAATTTTAACCAGGGCTCCCGCAATTTCCTCTCTAGTTTCCCACAATGTCCTCCGATATATCTGATCAGGAGATTTGTCTACCTTCAAACACGACAGTACCTTCAGTACTTCCTCGACAGTAACCCTGACTGATCTCATGACTGTTCCAATTTCCTCCGTCCTACTGTCTTTCTCCTCGGTAAATACAGAGGAGAAATACTCATTGAGGACCTTGCCCATCTCCTGTGGCTCCACACAGAGGTGACCGCTTTTATTCCTGAGAGGTTCCACTCTCTCTCCAGTTACCCTTTTCCCCCTTATGTATTTATAAAATCTTTTGGGAGTGTCTTTTATGCTACCCGCCAGAGCTATCTCCTGGCCCCTTTTTACCCTTCTGATCTCCTTTTTTAGTTTGCTCCTTAGTTCCAGAAACTCCTCGATGGTTGCACTTGATCCTAGCTGCCTATACCTGTCCCATGCATCCTTCTTGTTTTTGACTAACGTCTCAATTTCCCTCGTCAGCCAAGCTTCCTTACGTTTGCCTGCTTTGCCTTTCACTCTCACAGGGACGTACACATCCTGAGCTCTCTTCAGTACACTTATGTTAGATTGTCAAAAGAAAATCGTTCTATTACAGATTAAATTCCAAAGAGAAAGCTGAAAAGTAAGTTTCAAAATGTCATGAATATTTAACCCCCGATGAAAATTGTAATTAATAGATAAACAAACAAATCTTGACAAAACACCTTGTTGTGACTTTAAATTTATGTACTACCTCATTACAGCATTCTCTGGTAATTTTTCTGCCTGCTCATTCTCCATGGACGTGTGCTCTCCAATGTAATAAAACATTTTGTGCCCTTCTTTAATTATCTTACGCCTTTGATCCTCTAGCAAAGAACAACAGGAGAAACAATAAAGGATGAAGACTATTCCTCATTCTTGACAAATTGTGTTCATAAGTAAATCACTCCCATGCTTATATGATACAATTCTTCACATTGCCCCAAAATTCATGTCTGGGTTAATGCACTAAAACTAAATATAAGCTGAAACCATATTACAGAAAGGAGCTCTTCTGTAATATTACAGAATAATTACGCGAGGCAGCAGCTCTACCAGCTGTGCCATCCACCGTGCTATACAGTTGTTGGTTCTGCAAACTATTTCTGCCAAAAAAACATAAACTGTCCGTGATGTTAACAACTCTCAGTTTTATTATACGTATTCCAAAATGAACAATCAGTAAACACTGGCTGGAAACCTTACAAATATTAAACTTTGATTCAGCTTATTTAGGTTTTGCCTTTCACACAATGAGTGGCATGCAAAGAGTGCCAAATTCTCCTAAGACAAAATATATATCAGCCAGTGGCAATCAGCATCAACTACACAACACCATCTTTATAGGAAACCCTAGTTTGTAGCCAATTATTTGATTGCAGAAAGCTGATCAGTCCTCAACAGGTTTAAATGACTGGGATAGATATACATGATAACTGCGCAGTAACTGTGTCCCCATTTGCTTTGTGCAGTTGAAAGTAGCTGGCACTGTACACTGAGACAGATTATCAAGGTTTCGATTTTTCATTTTACTTGTCAAGGATCATTTGGAAGCTGTTTTTCCCCAAAGTGCTCAGAGTAAATAGACCATCAACTGTTGTTTCAGGTTTGCGACAGATACCATCTGCTGGCTTGTAAAAAACAAAGTTTTGTCTGAGTATTTTTAAATGAAAATTGATATGGAGGCAGATTCTGCAGTTCATTGCTAAAAATATTTAGTTTCCATTTATGAATTGGTGACTGACGGATAAGTATTTTGGAAGCACAATCAGTCAGAGAGCTCGTGCTTCTATGCAAGGCAGCTGTAATGCTGGGAATGGAAGACATTGCAAAGAGGATTAAAAAATTGAGACATTGCTTCTTGCATAGGTCATTATTAGAATCTATATTTACAATAAGCTTATCTGCGATGTATGAATATTTTGGCTAACGTTGCTGAATATGGGTTCAGGGCACTGTACATCCCACTCTCTGTTGCACTGAGTGAGTGAAGTAACTTTCTCCTCAAAGTATTTGTTAACACCAATCATAATATTACAATAATTATGTTCTGCACTTCAGGCTTCAGATGCCAGGGCTATTTTATGTTATGCTAACTAGACTGTAGTTGGAGGTTGAGATGCAATGAACTGCAGGTGCTGGTTTACAGAACAAGTCACGTGGTGCTGGAGTAATTCAGCGGGTCAGGCATCTTCTCCAGAGATGCTGCTTGACCCGCTGAGTCACTCCAGTCCTTTTTTGTAGTTCAGTATAGTTTAGAGATACAGCATGGAAACAGGCCCTTCGGCCCAACAAGTCTGCACTGACCAGCAATCCCCACACACTAGTTCTATCCTACACACTGGGGACAATTCACAGAAGCAAACTAACCTACAAACCTACACGTCTTTAGAATGTGGGAGGAAACCTCAGCACCCGGAGTAAACCCACAAGGTCACAGGGAGAATGTACAAGCTCCACATAAGCAGCATCGGTTGTCGGGATCAAACTCGGGTCTCATGTTATAAAGCAGCAACTCTACCGCTGTGTCACTGTTGGCACTGTTGAAAGCTAGTGTTTTCAATAGTGTTGATAACATAAATATTCCTGGATAGTGTGCAACACCAGCAGATATGCCTGCAAGTGTAGTTGGAACATGTTGGCCGGTGTCGACAAGTTGGGCCGAAGTATCTGTTTCCACACTGTATCACTCTATGACTCCATTGTCTACCCCTCTGTAGATTCCCTGCAAGCATTAAGTAGTATGGCAGAGTGGAAAATAAGCCATGGTTAAGCATTTGGGACAGTTTGATTCTCACTGCCAAAACTTACAAGTGATCACAGCATCATTATTGATGGGATTGCAGATGATATATAAGGTCATACAGTTTCAACACCATTAAAAATATTGCTTAAAGTCACCACTGGATCTTCTAACAATCACCTGAAAATTGTGAACTCTAGCATTGATCCTGCAGCCATTGGAACAGTAGGGTCGGTACAATGGCACAGTGGTAAGTGGCACAGCGCCATATGGGCGGAAATCCTGGGGGGGACGCGGGGGGGGGGGGGGGGCATTCCCCCCATGCTTTGAGAGGTTGGGGACAATCCTCCCCATGTAATCCGTACTTTATCAGATGCTTTCTCAGGGCTGAATCGGCCCGTTCGCGAGGCCATTCAGCGCCCGGCGCCGCTTAAAATCAAACTGCTGTATCGAGGCAATCGAGCCTCCCGATGTTGAAGCTCCCGCCGGCCGATGAAAGGCCCCGCGAACGGGACGATTCAAGCCCCACGATTTGGGGCAGACGAAGCTGCTGTTGCTGGAGTTTGGAGTCGGTTACCAACCAGGTCAGCTTCCGATATTACCGTCGAATCCTCACGTGTGTGCGCCAAGAAATTGTGTCACCTCCATGTTTGGATAGTGATTTCCATGCCTGCAGCACCAGAGAATCGGGTTCAATTCTGACTACGGGTGCTGTCTTTACGGAGTGTGTGCATTCTCTCCATGTGTATTCCCCGGGTGCTCCGTTTACTTCTGCACTCCAAAGATGAACAGGTTTGCAGATTAATTTGGCTTCAGGAAAAATTGTAAATTGTCCCTTGTCTGTAGGATAGTGCTAATGCACGAGGATCGCTGGTCGGTGCAGACTCGGTGGAGCGAAGGCCTGTTTCTGCACTGTATCTACAAACTAAAAAGTTGATCATTCTTTGCCAAATCTCACATAGAACACAGGACAGTACAACACAGGAACAGGGCCTACACCCCACAATATCCGTGCTGAATATCATGCCAAGAAATATTAATTTCATCTGCCTGAACGTAATCCATATCCCTCCATTCCCTGCATATCCATGTGCTACCTAAAATCCTCTTGTTGTATCTGCTTCCACCACCACCCCTGGCAGTGTGTCTCAGGCACTTACCGCCCCCTTTTTAAAAAAAAATTGCCTTGCACATCTTCTTTAGCAGTTTGCACCCCTCACCTTAAAGTTATCCCCTCTAGTTTTTGATATTTCCAACCTGGGTAAAAGATTCTGACTGTCTTTGTCGCTCATGAATTTATATACTTCCATTAGGTCTCCTCTCAAAATCTGGCATTCCTGAGAAAACAATCCAAGTTCATCCAGCCTCTCCTTGTAGCTAATACCCCTTAATCCAGACAGCATTCTGTTAAACCTCTTCTGCACCCTCCCCAAAGCCTTCACATCCTTCCCTTAATGGAGCGACCAGCATTCCAAACATTACTCCAACTGTGGCTGAAGTAAATTCTTATAAAGTTGCATCTTATTGATAAATTAACTTAAACATTTCTATTCAGTCATCTTTCAATTTTGAGAAACAGCATGGAAATAGGCCCTTCAGCCCACTGAGTTCATGTCAACCATCAAACACCCATTCACACTTGTTCTCCATTATACCACATCTACCCCTATAATATACAGCTATTGAATTAGAAGGGGCAGATTAATTTACCATCGATGTTAATGACTTGGGATGAAGGGACAGTGCATTGTTGCCAAATTTGCTGATGATACAAAAAGATATTAGCAAATTGCGGTTGGTTATCGAAAAGTTAGTGAGTAGGCAAGATGTTGGCAGCTGTAGTCCAATGTAGGAAAATTGAACATAGAACATTTTTCTTTGTTTTGCAATCAATCCAAGTATTTTCTAAAAAAAAAATGTAGATTTGGGGAAAATTCTGTGTTCATTTGTTAATTTTTTTAATTCTGTGTTAAAGCTGTTAATTTTCAACCTTTTCGCAAGTTATCATACCTAATTAATGTTTGTGGACATTTTGCCTTATAGCTCACTTTAACCCGTATCCAATGACTGGAATCATTGCCTTTGCACCATGTCCTGCAGTATTAGGTTTTATTCACTTACATAAATTTGTCACTAGTTCCGCTCTGCCCACAACCACACAAAATGTTGTATAACTCAATCTTGTGTGTGCACTAGTTCGTCTCACCAAGTGAATTATTATTTTCTATCTCTCTTCTATCAAAACTCAGTCCAAATCCATGATAATGCTTTGGTTTACAATTTCGTTAAAACACCAATAAATCTGACCATTTTGTACTTTCACTCCAGCAATAAACAATGACTTTTACGAAGTTGAGAAGTAATGCAAACGAGACAAAGTGGTTGCAAGTGCTTCTTTGAGTAATATGAACAGACAAACAATAAACAGACAAATAAAATACATTCCAGTAAATAATGATCCTGTGGCGGATATAGATAGTTGGGTGACATAACAAGAACAATGCTGTTGAAAATCAGGGATTGGTAGTTGGACTCTATCCTGTTGTTAACAGTTCTTGCCTGGTGCTTACTTGCTTCTTATTTCCCCCATTCTAAATCATCTAAGAAGTTGCATGTGGTATTGAACATTATCTGTGAAATACTGACATTGCGGTAGAAGGAAGTTCTTCACTGAATCAAATTAAGATGGTTGCAATGGGCCACTGTCTTGAAGAGCTTTGACCTGTGGCTGAGATGATTAACCACCAACAACCATCTTTTTTGGGTGATGTATGAATCTAGCCTGTGGATTTCCCCATTTCCTAGACTTCAGTTTTACCAGGGCTCCCTGTCGTCAGGGTGATATGTCAATGAAAAGAGCTGCCAGTTGAAGTAGTTGAGGTAGGTACAATAACAACATTAAGGGATATTTGGGCAGGTAGAGGGATAGGAAAGGTTCAGAGGTTTATGGGTTAAACATGAGCAATTGGGACTAGTGTAGATAGGCATCTTGGTTGCTTTGGATGGATTGAGCTGAAACGGTTTATTGACCAAGTATTCACATACAAGGAATTTGCCTTGATGCTCTGCCCACAAGTAACAACATGACATATAGTGACAGTTACGAATGAATCAGAAAACACTAAACATTAATAATAATAAAACATTAATGATAAAACACCATTGATCAAGCATGTGAACCAACAACACCAGATCAAAGGGAGGCTACAGATTTTTGGCTGTTGAGTAGAGCAACTATTCGTGGATAAAAACTGTTTTTATGTCTGGCTGTGGCAGCTTTGACAGTCCGGAGTCGCCTTCCAAAGGGAAGTGATTCAACGAGTTTGTGGCCAGGGTGAGAGGGGTCAAAGATGATTTTGCCCGCTCGCTTCCTGGCCCTTGCAGTGTATCCATTGCTCGCTTCCTGGCCCTTGCAGAGGAGTCTTGCTATGACTCCATTTGGCCAAATGTCGCTGTCATATTAAGGGCAATCACTGTCACAAGGTCTGGTGCTAAGTGAACTTGCTGAAAGAAGAAAATGAACAAAATAAAGGTTATCTGTGAATTGAGAGCTATTTGATAGGACTGTCAAAAACACCTTTCCTTACACTGCTGATAATTGTGAGTAGATTTATTGAGCAGTAAACAACCTGATTGAAGTTGTTCTTTTCTCATGGACAGAACATGAGAACCAGCACATTGGTGCAGGTGATGGAAAACTGCTACCTCACAGCACCAGATAAACGGGTCCGATCCTGACTTTGGGTGCTGTCAATGCAAAGTTTGCATGTTCTCCTTTAACTATATTCCTCATTGGAGGCCCTTGAACTATCCTTGATTGGACCTTGCTGGCTTTGCCTTGCACTAAATGTTATTCTCTTATCAAGTATCTATACACTGTAAATAGCTCGATTGTAATCACGTGTTGTCTTTCTGCTGACTGGATTGCATGCACCAAAAAGCTTTGCACAGTACGTCGGTGCACGTGATAATAAACAAAACTGAACTGACCGCGTGGTTTGCTCTGGGTGTTCTGGTTTCTACCCACAGCCCTAAGACGCGGGGGTTTGTAGATTAATTGGCCTCTGTAAATTGGCCCTGGTGAGTACAGAAAGTGGAATAACATAGAACCATTGCGAATTGGTAATCGATGTTCGATGTAGACCCGGTGGGCCGATAGGCCTGTTTCCATGCTGTATCCCTATAATTATAATAACATCTCTGAATAATTTTCCAATGTATTGAATAGATGCCAGAATCCTAACTATGCTAAAACAGTTTGTCTCAAGGCACAGTTAGCACTGAGTGCATGTTTTCAAGCCTACAATTTTATTTAGATGGACAAGGTTTATGAGGATAGAAGTAAGATTCTCCTCTTTTGTTCCTGTGAACAAGGCAAATAATAGGAATAGTGCAAAAATCAAAAGAAACAACATTTGAATTTTAAAACAACTTACTCTGAAAAATAACATTTAGGCTTGGGTATTACTGCCTCATAATTTCATATTTTAGTGAGAAAATTCTTAAACCGGTGGCAATTCTCTTGCCTCTACAAGTTAGTGACAGTGCTTATGTTATTGGGCTGATAATCCAGAGTCCTGGTATAATGTTCCGGAGATAAGCATTAAAACCCACCACAGCAGCTGGGGAATTTAAATAGAGTTAATTAAATAAATCTGGAATCAAAAGTTAGCATCAGTAATGGCGATCATAAAACTACCAGCTTGTCATAAAATCCCATCCGGTTCACTAATGTACGTTAGCCTCACCCAGTCGGGTCCACAGCAAAGTGATTGACTTTTAACTCTATTCAAAAAAGGCTTAATAAGCTATTCAGTACAACAGCAATTAGGGACAGGCAGTAAATGCTGGCCTTGTCAAAAGTGTCTACGTTCAGTGAAATATTTTTTTTTATGTTCATGGTGGGGTTGATGAGAGAAAAGAGACTGGGTTCATTCATCACCCGAATGGCATTTTCACAGTTTGGGAGCACTATAGAAATCATCGCACATTTACAATTGCCAATAGCTCTCGATGAAAAAAAAATGTAAAAGAAAATCTGAATTGTAAAAACTGATTTTAAACTAAAGCATGAACCAAGAGAAACACAGCAAAACTAAGACTTGTTAATTGATACAATGGGTATTTCAGTGGTGGGGTTAGTGCTTTTAAACAACTTTTTACAGCCCTTTCTCCTCGGATCAGGCCAGCTGACATCTCCATATGCCATCATAAATTCACCCGTGAACCCACAGTAAATGGCTAGACTGTTACATTTAACAGCTGCACGCCAGTGAATTTATCATTCCGTTTTGCCATTTGAACCGCCTTTCACATTGAACTCTCATTGGCCGACACACTCTAAGCCTCATTCAGATCATCACTTGGTTGTGGGGAAACTAAAATTCTACTTTTTATTCCTTTGTTATTTATAGAAACTTCTCCGTTATCATTTTCACTTTTGTCTTAATTCCATCTAAATTGCAAAGGAACTTTGTCACTTTGTCACTGCTTCCTGTCAATTTTTTAAAATCCCAATGTTCTTTTGGAAGTGGAATTTCTCTTCAGAAAAGGGATCATGAATATGAAAATGCCTTGGAAACATAAAAGGACAGACGTGATAAATTCTCTTGACCCATCTAAATAACTATGAAGTGATATTTTTGCCAAGCAGATATTGTGCACGGTTTTCTGATGTTCAGTCTCAAAGCTGCATTGAGAGAGTTAAATAACACTCCTGAGCAATTGATTAGGTGCATCTTGAACTGACTGGTGCTTATGTTCTTCAAACCTTAAAGCCATTTTCTGTCAGTATATCGCTTTCTTTTTCTCAGCTTCAAGGGACATTGTTACCAAAGAACAGCATTGCTCACTGGTCCATTTGCTCCTCCATTTTAGTGTCGTAGAGCCACCAGTTTAAGCATGGAAGCAAGCCCTTAGGTCTAATTTGCCTATTCCATTCACGGTGCCCCGTCTACACTAGTCCCACCTGCCCACGTTTGGCCCACACCCCTCTAAAGAGGCTGTCCCATTATGGCGACCTAATCCGCGAGTTCTGGCGAGTTTGCCCTCGACTCATACTAGCAGCATACTAGACAGGAGGTCCTAGAAGGTCTTTGTAATTCTCCTTCATGCTCAAGAGTAGTTCCCGTGTACTCGAGGCCTCAGCTAGGTCGCACCGTATTTTTCAACATGTTGAAAAATGCCTGCGAGTAAAAAAAAGGTCAGCATGGAAAAAATCGATACTTTTTTTACTCTTAGGTTTAGTCGTAGTAGGTCGTAGTAGGTCGGCATGTTAGTCATAGGTAATCAAAGGTAGTCAAAGGTAATCGAAGGTAGTCGAAGGTAGTCGTAGATAGTCTTCATCATAGTCGAAGGGAGGTCGAAGGAGATCGAAGGTCATCTTCACTCTCCACTATTCGGTGTCCAATTTTCCCAAAGTTAGTCGTAGCTAGTCGAAGCTAGTCTTCTACATAGTCGAAGGAGGTCTTCAACATGACATTTTTTTCAAACTCTTCTAAACTCGCCAATTAGGTCGCCCAAGTGGGACAGCCCCTTAAACCTTTCCTTTCCATGTATAAACAATAGATAATAATAATAATAATAAATTTTATTTATGGGCGCCTTTAAAGAGTCTCAAGGACACCTTACAAAAATGTAAGGGGAATGAAATAAATAGTAGAGACATGACTAGTACACAAAGTAAAGACAGAATTCTATACAAAACACAATATGAGGTAATTAATGCACAGATGAAAAGGGAGGGGGACGTGGGGCTAAGGATAGGCAGAGATGAAGAGATGGGTCTTGAGGCGGGACTGGAAAATGGTGAGGGACACGGAATTGCGGATCAGTTGGGGGAGGGAGTTCCAGAGCCTGGGAGCTGTCCTGGAGAAGGCTCTGTCCCCAAAACTGCGGAGGTTGGACTTGTGGATGGAGAGGAGACCGGCTGATGTGGATCTGAGGGATCGTGAGGGTTGGTAGGGGGAGAGGAGGTCAGTGAGATATGGGGGGGCCAGATGGTGGAGGGCTTTGTAGGTGAGGATCAGGATTTTGTAGTTGATTCGGTGGGAGATGGGAAGCCAGTGAAGTTGTTTGAGGACTGGAGTGATGTGATGCCAGGATTTGGTGTGGGTGATGAGTCGGGCGGCTGCGTTCTGGACCAGTTGGAGTCGGTTGATGTAGGTGGAGCTGATGCCAAGGAGAAGTGAGTTGCAGTAGTCCAGTCGGGAGGAGATGAAGGCATGGATGAGTCTTTCAGCAGCGGGAGGTATGAGAGAGGGTCTGAGTTTGGCGATGTTGCGGAGATGAAAGAAGGAGGTTTTAATGACATGGCGAATGTGAGGCTCAAGGGAGAGGGTGGAATCAAAGATCACACCAAAGTTGCGGGCCTGGGGAGATGGGGAGACAGTGGTGCCGTCGATGGTGAGAGTGGGGTTATTGATTTTGCTGAGTGTGGCTTTGGAGCCTATGAGGAGGAATTCTGTCTTATCGCTGTTGAGTTTGAGGAAATTATGTTGCATCCAGGTTTTTATAGCTGACAAACAGGAGTTGATATGGGAGAGTGGGGGGTTGTGGGGGGATTTGGTGCCGAGGTAGATCTGGGTGTCGTCAGCGTAACAGTGGAAGTCCAGGTTGATAGGCAATAGACAATAGACAATAGGTGCAGGAGTAGGCCATTTGGCCCTTCGAGCCAGCACCGCCATTCAATCTGATCATGGCTGATTCATCCCCAATCAGTGCCCCTATCTCTCTTGAAAGCATCCAGAGAACCTGCCTCCACCGCCCTCTGAGACAGAGAATTCCACAGACACACCACTCTCTGTGAGAAAAAGTGTTTCCTCGTCTCCGTTCTAAATGGCTTACTCCTTATTCTTAAACTGTAGTCCCTGGTTCTGATCTCCCCCAACATCGGGAACATGTTTCCTGCCTCTAGGTTGTACAAGCCCTAAACAATCTTATATGTTTCAATGAGATCCCCTCTGTCCAAATGTGTTTTAAATGCTGATACAATATCTGCCTCAACTATCTCATTCCAAATACCCACCACCCTCAGTGTGAAAAAAATGTCCCTCGGGTTCCTATTAAATCTTTCCTTTTCATCTTAAAGTGTAATTGTTTTTAAGCCTTGTCCTTACATATGTGATGAAGAGCATATTAAAGAGCACCAAAAATATGAATAATATTTGAAGAAACAAGGGCCTGCAGATGCTGGTTTACAAAAAAAATCACATATTGCTGGAGTAACTCAGCTGGTCAGGCAGCATCTCTGTAGACAGGTGATATCTTGGACTGGGACCCTTCTTCAGACTCTTACGTGTCCAAAAGCATTTGCTTTGCTATAATATTATAACAATTTCAATAAAATTTGAAGGCTGCTTTAACAACGTTGAAGCACAAACCAAATGGAATCTAACATTATTAGCAATACCTTAAAATATTTTATGGATATAATGTGCAATATCTCCATCTTATTGATCTGGTCTTCTTTTGAAAAAGGCCAAGATCTAGAAGAAGGGGGAGGAGAGAGGCGGGCAGGGAAATCTGACCAGTGCCAGGGGTGATGAAGTAACCACAAAAAGTGGATCGTGATTTTGATGTGAAGTTTATTTAGCGTCACTGGGAAATGAAATGTTATTGATCATAATCATAATCATACTTTATTAGCCAAGTATGGTTTGCAACATACGAGGAATAAAATGCAACAAAACACATAAAATATATTTAAACATAAACATCCACCACAGTGACTCCTCCACATTCCTCACTGTGATGGAAGGCGAAAAAAGAGTTACATTTCTTCCCTTATTTGTTTTCCTGCAGTTGGGGGCCACGACCATTAGATGTAAAATTCAGATCTTAATATTCCTTAATGTTGTTCTGAAGGTGGTTTAGCTGAAGAAGCTTTACTGCCAAATTGATGATAGTGTTAGAACTGCTAAAAGTCAACAGAAGGTCCACTTTTATTTTTAGCTATCTCACTGTCGTGGAAGTGTGCCAGATCAAGAAACTCGAGCCAGAATTTATGGACAAATGTTAAGGGTCACAATCCAATCTGTTCTTAAAACAGTCTGCAAATTTCAAAGATAAATACTACATTTCATCTGTTTCTTGAAACGTTGCCTATCCCATCCTTCCGCAGATGCTTCTGACCCACCGAGTTACTCCAGCACTTTATGTTATGTTTTTTTTCCAACTTATTTTAAAAAAGAACACAGAAGGATAACAACTCCATACTTCTCTAATTAATTGGGTTAATTTAAACTGTGAATCAGATAGAGTCAGTCATGCAGTGTGGAAACAGGTCCTTCGGCCCAACCTGCCCACTACTAACGTGTCCCAGAAATACTAGTTCTACCTGCCTGCATTTGGCCCATATCCCTCTAAACCTGTCAAAATGTTTTTAAGACATTGCGATATTCCCTGCTTCATCTACCTCGTCTGGCAGCTTGTTCCCTTCAGCCATCAGCCTGGTTACCACTCAGGTTCCTATTAATTCTTTCCCCCACACCCTATGTCCTCTAGTTCTCGATCCTCCAGATGTAATGATAGCTGGTGTATGGAGAGGTTTACATTGGATATTGAAAAATAGGGTGAAAACGGGTGCTGTCTGTACGGAGTTTGTACGTTCTTCGTGTGACCGCGTGGGTTTTCTCCCCAGTGCTCCGGTTTCCTCCCACATTCCAAAGACGTGCAGTTGGGTAGGTTACTTGGCTTCTGTAAGTTGCCCCTAGTATGTAGGACATAGAACTAGTGTACAGGTGATCAATGGTCAGTGAAACTCAGTGGGCCAAAGGGCCTGTTTTCACGCTGTATCTCTAGAAACATGGAATAATATGTCCAGGAGTAGGCCATCGGCCCTTTGAGCTAGCACCGTCATTCAATATGATCATGGCTGATCATCTAAAATCAATATCCCGTTCCTGCTTTTACCCCCATATCCCTTGATTCCTTTAGCCCTCTAATCTAACTCTCTCTTGAAAATTTAATAATTCCCCGTTTTCTCTCTCCCTCCTTTCTTAAAAAGTGGCATTACATCAGCTGTCCTCCTAAAAACAAAACACTAAACAAATTAAAAAATCTAATTAATACCTATTTAGTTTGCAAAAAAAAAGAAAATGCACAATAAGAAATTAAACACCGTAAGAGATGATGGAGACATCAAAATTATCAGGGAGCAGATGGTCTCTCTACGAGAAGCTATGTGTCAGAGGCACAACATGTTTATTGTGTATATTTGTTTCAGATCCCTTGATTCAGTTTGTGAACCCAGACACAACTTTCAACTGACATTGGGTATGGTTGAAAGCAAATAAAAACAAAGTCACTAACGTCTTCTCGCAAATATACTGACAGTTCTGGAACATAAACCAATGATGTTTACTTTTGAAAGAATATATTCCTGGCACTAGAAAGGCTAATGCTACAGAAGATCTTTCTCAACACTTTCTGCCTCAATTACCACCTGGCCTATCAAGCTGAGAAAAAAAACCAGTGGACACTGGAAATTTGAAACAATAACATCATATTTACCGTCAGCTTAACCAATATTGCTCGCAACTCCTTCTCAGCAATTCCATCCTTTGCAAATTACGAACATTTTGTTTAAAGCTAAACCAAGACCATTGGCAGGGATGTAGATGAAAACAACATATACAATGCATCACACCCAAATATGCAACCCACACAAGCTATGACCAAATCAAATCAAATCAAATCAAATCAACCTTTATTGTCATCTTGCAAGCAACAGTTGTACAGTGCAAAATGAAAAGACGTTTCCCAGGGAATAGCGGAGCATCGCACATGAAATTTAAAACGTTTCACACATAATAACACTAAAAACAATCCAGTCCCTGATGGAACAGTATAAATAAATAGTTAAAAGCAGGTAAAACACAACGTTAAAATACAATAAACCAATCATAAAAATGTCCGGGGCAGCTGATTTGAGTGGCCAGTGCCAGTTATTAAAGTGGCCAGTGCCAGTTATTCAAGTGTCCGTGCCAGCCGCAGAATCAAGTGACTGTGAGTACAGAGTGACTGTTTAGCAGCCTCACAGCCTGTGGTAGGAAGCTGTTTAGCAGACTTGTAGTCCGGGCTTTGATGCTTCGATATCTCTTGCCTGATGGCAGGAGATCCAGGTGTATGTGGAGGGGGTGCAGTTTGTCCTTAGCAATTCTCTGAGCTTTTTTCAGACAGCGGCTCTGGAACAGTTCTTGTACCGAGGGTAGGGAGACGCCAATGATCCTCTCTGCTCCCCTCACTACCCTCTGCAGAGCCTTCCTGTCCGAGCAGTTGCAGGTGGAGTACCACGTATTTATGCAGTACGTGAGTACAGACTCCACCGTACCCCTGTAGAAAGTCCTGAGGATGTTGGTGGGGAGTGAGGCCTGTTTTAGTTTCCTCAGGAAGTGCAGTCGCTGATGGGCCCGTTTGACGGTCCCAGTGGTGTTCCTGGACCAGGTGAGGCTGTCTGTAATTTGCACACCGAGGAACTTTATGCTCTCCACTCTCTCCACTGCAGTGCCACTGATGTTGAGGGGTGTATGCTTTGGCTGCGCCCTCCTGAAGTCGACAACCATCTCCTTCGTTTTGTCGACATTTAATTCTAGATTATTTTTGCCGCACCAGTCCACTAGTTGTTCCACTTCCTCCCTGTACATTGACTCGTCATCTCCGCTGATGAGTCCCACCACTGTTGTGTCATCCGCGAATTTTAAGATCTTATTGTCCCTGAATCTGGCAGCACAGTCATGTGTGAGCAATGTGAACAACAGCGGGCTGAGCACACAGCCTTGAGGGGAGCCGGTGCTCAGCGTGATCGAGCCTGAAGTGTTCTTGCCAACACGGACTGACTGCGGTCTCTCTGTCAGAAAGTCCAAGATCCAGTGACAGGGTGGTGTTGAGGTCCAGCAGGGTTAGTTTCTCCACAAGTCTCTGTGGGATGATGGTGTTAAACGCTGAGCTGAAGACCAATCTTAATATAAGACCACGAGAATCAGGTGCTGGTGCTGTGAGCTAATCCTCTGTCTCAGCAGCATAAGTAAGTAAATGGAAATGAATTTCCATAATCAGGAACAGTTTCTCCAAAAGTTGTATTAGAAATTTATTTGGTAAAGAAAACATATTTACAAAAGGCTGACATATTCAAAGACAAATCCTAGGCACAGATCCTTGAAATAGCTGTGGTAGACAGAACTTTTTCCCATGTGGACATGTCAAGGACCAGAGGGCGTGGTTTTAAAGTGAGAGGGGCAAAGTTTAAAGGAGATGTGCGGGCATGTTATTTTTTACATAGAGTGGTGGGTGCCTGGAACGCACTATCAGGGGTGGTGGTGGAGGCAGGTATGACAGTGACTCTTAAGAGGCGTTTGAATTGGCGCATGGATATGTAGGGCATGGAGGAATAAGGGTCACATGCAGGCAGAGAACTTCAGTTTAATTTGGCATCATGGACAACATGGACAATGTGCACCGAAGGGCCTGTTCCTGTGATGTCCAGTTCTGTTTTGCAAACGATAAAAAAACTTAAGCTAAATATACGATTTCTTCATTAACAAGAACAATGAAGAAAAACACACACCATGATGATTTAAATGGGGAAAACTATTCGGTCCATTTAGGTGATCTTACAATGGAGATAATTCTTGTTCAAAAACAATAAGTCTCTTAATCCAGCTTGTAATTCCCTTTCAAGGACTTCTTTCGAGCCGCTGCCCTGTGCTTCACCGAGACCTGGCTGTGTGAGTCGACCGCAGACCATGCGCTGCAATTGGCTGGCTTTCAACTACATAGCACGGACCACGAAGTAGAGGCAGCGGGAAAATCAAGAGGCGTTGGAATATGTTTCTATACTAACCAGGACTGGTGCAGCGACATCACGTTACTATCTAATCTGTTCTCCCAATCTAGAATCCTTCTTTATAAATTGCAAACCCTTTTATTCTCATGGGAATTGACTTATTTTATTCTCACTGGAGTTTACACCCCCCCAAGCCTGTGTACGTGATGTGCAAGCGTAACTCCCTGACCAGGTAATGAGCGTAGAGAGTGACTTCCCGGACTCATTGTTTTGGGGGACTTTAACAGACTAACCTCAGCCAAGAGCTTCTAAAGTACAGACTTCATGTTACCTTCCCCACCAGAAGGGAGAGAACACTCAATCACTGTTACACTTCAATCAAGAACGCATATTGCTCTGTTCCCTGGGCGGCTCTGGGTCTCTCTGATCACATTTAGTTCACCTTATTCCGACCTACAGGCAGAAACTAAAATCTGCTAAGCCTGTGGTCAGAAGAATGAAAAGGTGGACAAGCGAGGACAGTGAAAACCTACAGTCCTGCTTTGACGGCAGTGATTGGAAAGTGTTCAGGGAAGCAACCACAATCCTCGATGAATATACAGACATTGTGATATAATATGTCAGCTTTTGTGAGGACAGTTGCATTCCCACTAGGACCCAGATCTGATTCAACAACGACAAGCCCTGGTTTACAGCAGAACTCAGACAGCTCCGCCAGTCTAAAGATAAGGCCTACAGGGGCGGGGATGCAGACCTCTACAGGCAGGCCAAGTACAAGTTGAGAAGAGGAATCAGAGCTGCCAAGGAAATGTACTCTGAGAAGTTGAGGAGCAAGTTCTCAGCTAATTAATCTTCTTCAGTTTGGGAGGGTTTGCAAGAAATCACCAGCTACAAGAGGAAAACCCTCCCGCTCCTTGGAGAATTGTCAGCTGACCAACGACCTGAATGTGTTCTATTGCAGGTTTGATAAACAGAAACATAACCCTAGTACTCCCTCCCCCCTCACCACATCACACCTACTCATAGCCTGAATACAGTCTGCAAAGACTGGGCCCTCGTCCACTACCCACCCCTTCCTTGCTGCCCAACATCAGTCTCACCAACAATAGAAATTGAGGTTGTGGAGAGGCTATTCAGAATACAGAAAAGCCTTAAATCTTCTGGACCGGCCAATGTTTTCCCCCTCTGCACTCAAGCTCTGTGCCGAACAGCAGGCACCAATCTACACAGACATTTTCAACCAGTCCCTACAAACCTGCACTGTCCCTGACTGCTTCAAAGTCACTATTGGCCCTGTAACCAAAACTACAAGGATTACTGGTCTTAATGACTACAGGCCTGTCGCACTGACCTCTGTAGTCATGAAGACCCTTGAAAGATGTGCTGGCCCAGCTGAAAAAAAATCACATATCCCATGCTGGACCCTCTGCAGGTTGCATTCCAGGCCAATAGATCAGTGGATGACGGAGTTAACCTCTGCCTGCATTTCATCCTCCAGCACCTAGACCGCTTGGAGGCCTATGCAAGGATTTTGTTTGTGGATTTTAGCTCTGCATTCAACACCATTGTGCCAAAGCTACTACACTCCAAACTGTCCCAGTTGACTGTGCCTGAACCCCTCTGTCGGTGGATCACCAACTTCCTGACAGACAGGAAGCAGCGTGTGAGGCTGGGAAAGCACATCTCGGACCCACAGGCCCTCAGCATAGGAGCACCGCAAGGCTGCGTACTCTCCCCTCTCCTTACCCTTTCTACACCAACGACTGCACCTCCACAGAATCCTCTGTCAAGCTTCTCAAGTTTGCAGACCACACAACCCTGATTGGACTGATCTAGGATGGGGAGGAATCTGCCTACAGACAGAAATTGACACAGCTGGCGTTCTGGTGCCTTCATAACAACCTGGAGCTCCATGAGCTTAAGGCAGTGGAACTGATAGTAGACTTTAGGAGAGCTCCCCCTCCCCTCTCACCACTCAACAACACCACAGTCACATCTGTGGAGTCTTTTAAGTTCCTTGGAACCATCATCTCCAAGGACCTTAAATGGGAGGCCACCATCGACTCCACAGTCAAAAAGGCTCCACAGAGGATGTACTTCCTGTGGCAGTTGAGGAAACAATCTGCCACAAGCAATGATGGTCCAATTCTATACGGCCATCGTACAGTCTGTCCTCACCTTCTCCATCATGGTCTGGTTTGACTCAGCCACCAAGCATGACATCCGGAGGCTGCAGCGAATCATTCGATCAGCTGAGAAGGTTGTTGGCTGCAACCTTCCCCCATTGTCGAACTGTACATTGCAAGGGCCAGGAAGCGAGTGGGTAAGATCATCTCTGACCCCTCTCACCCTGGACACAAAGTCTTTGAATCACTTCCCTCTGGAAGGCGACTCCGTACTGTCAAAGCCGCCACAGCCAGACATACAAACAGCTTTTTTTCCAACAAGCAGTAGTGCTACTCAATAACCAAAAGTCTGTAGCCTCCTTTTGCTCTAGTATTTTATTTAATTCTTATTTGTTTTATGTATGTCGTGTTGTTAATTGCGACCGGAGCACCAAGTATGGTGTACATATTGGCCAATAAACTTATTCATTCATTCATTCATTTCATATAATTACAGAACTGAATTGCTCTGCCACTGAGATTATTACAGATATTGTTCATAGTTTGCAAGAAGTGGCGAGAGTATTTGAAGATTTTTTACCAGTTTATATCCATTGTACTGCAGTCAAGTTAGAGTTTAAAACCAGGCATGGGATTGATCTTCCCTACAGCTTTGGAATTTGGACTTTTGACCCTGGGTGTAAACATTTTCTCTGCAGCTTTCCCTTGCGCTTTGGCAAATAGAACTGAAGATTGGGTAGAAAATGTTCCCAGGACAGGAATATCAAATACTAGAGGACATAACTTTAATGTAAAAGGTGCAAAGTTTAAAGGAGTTGTGCGGAACAAGTTTTTTTTTGCACCGAAGCGGGTGAATGTCTGAAACGTGCCGTGTGTAGTGATGGTGGAAGCAGTTTCAACAGTGGCATTTAAACGACTGTTAGATAGGATTATGGATATGCAGGAAATGGAGAGATATGGATTATGTGCAGGCAGATAAGAGTTGGTCGTGGCATAATGTTCAGCACAGACATTGTGGGCTGAAGGGCCTGTTCCTGTACTGTACTGTTCCCTGCTATATTGGTCTACCATTTTGTTGCATTAGTCTGGACATTGTTCTTTTCCAAAAAGGCACAAAACAATGCTTTAGTTTTGTTAAGCTTTTCTGTGCAAGGTTTTCCAAGGTGGTGTGTATGTGCTGAATTTAGTGTCTGGTTATCCAAAGTCGCGGCCATTGATTTTCTGTAAGGTGCACTGTTATACAGCCTTCACCAGAATGATATCAGAATCCAATGATCTGATGAGAATATGAATGATTCCCATCATAATACACAACTAAAATGTTATGCTTTGTTTCACGAAAAGTGAGTGAGTTCTCAAAGTGCACTGAGACATAAGTACTCCTTTTCACTCCCAAAATCTGATTTTTATGTATCTGCAATATAATTCCCTCAGAAGAATGTTTCAGAATAGATTTTAAGCATAATGGAGAAGCAGAGTGACATAGCTGGTAAAGCTACTGCCTCTCAGCTCCAGCTACCCGGATTCACCTGACCTCTGGACCTCTAGTGCTGTGTGGAGTTTGCATGTTCTCTCTGTGATCCCATAGTTTTCTCCCTGGTGCTCTGGTTTCCTCCTACATTCCAATGCAGGTCAGTACGTTAATTGGTAACTGCAAACTGCCCTTTGTGAGCTAGGGAAGGATTTGGGGGAATATATAGGAATTGAGGAACTAGATAGTTTATACATAGATTCACACACAAACATATGCGCACACACACATATATATAAATATATACATACACATTATATAGATAGGTATATATGCATGTAATCAGTATGCACACACACACTATACACAGTATATATATATCAGGCATGTGACGTCAGGGTAGGCAAGATAGGCCCTGACTAAAATTATGAAATGGGGAGCGAGAATTGGAAGAGCAAATATGTAAGGAGATTGCAGATATTAGTAGTAAGCACAAGGTAGTGATTGTGGGAGATTTCAATTTTCCACACATAGACTGGGAAACACATTCTGTAAATGGGCTGGATGGGTTGGAGTTTGTAAAATGTGTGCAGGATAGTTTTTGGCAGCAATACATAGAAGTACCTACTAGAGAAGGGGCGGTGCTGGACCTCCTGTTAGGAAATGAGACGGGTCAGGTGGCAGAGGTATGCGTTGGGGAACAGTTTGGGACCAGTGATCACAATACCATTAGTTTCAATATAATTATGGAGAGGGTCAGAACTGGACCTAGGGTTGAGATTTTTGATTGGAGAAAGGCTAACTTTGAGGAGATGCGAAAGGATTTAAAAGGAGTAAATTGGGACAGTTTGTTTTATGGGAAAGATGTGGAAGAGAAATGGAGGACATTTAAAGGTGAAATTTTAAGAGTGCAGAATCTTTATGTTCCTGTTCGGTTGAAAGGAAATAGTAAAAATTGGAAAGAGCCATGCTTTTCAAGGGAAATTGGACACTTGGTTCGGAAAAAGAGAGAGATCTACAATTATTATAGGCAGCATGGAGTAAATGAGGTGCTTGAGGAGTATAAAGAATGTAAAAAGAATCTTAAGAAATAAATTAGAAAAGCTAAAAGAAGATATGAGGTTGCTTTGACAAGTAAGGTGAAAGTAAATCCAAAGGGTTTCTACAGATATATTAATAGCAAAAGGATAACGAGGGATAAGATTGGTCCATTAGAGAGTCAGAGTGGACAGCTATCTGCAGAGCCAAAAGAGATGCGGGAGATATTGAACGATTTCTTTTCTTCGGTATTCACCAAGGAGAAGGATATTGAATTATGTGAGGTAAGGGAAACAAGTAGAGTAGCTATGGAAACTATGAGATTCAAAGAAGAGGAAGTACTGACACTTTTGAGAAATATAAAAGTGGATAAGTCTCCAGGTCCGGACAGGATATTCCCTAGGACATTGAGGGAAGTTAGTGTAGAAATAGCAGGGGCTATGACAGAAATATTTCAAATGTCATTAGAAATGGGAATAGTGCCGGAGGATTGGCGTACTGCGCATGTTGTTCCATTGTTTAAAAAGGGGTCTAAGAGTAAACCTAGCAATTATAGACCTGTTAGTTTGACGTCAGTGGTGGGCAAATTAATGGAAAGGATACTTAGAGATAATATATATAAGCATCTGGATAAACAGGGTCTGATTAGGAACAGTCAACATGGATTTGTGCCTGGAAGGTCATGTTTGACTAATCTTCTTGAATTTTTTGAAGAGGTTACTCGGGAAATTGATGAGGGTAAAGCAGTGGATGTTGTATATATGGACTTCAGTAAGGCCTTTGACAAGTTTCCTCACGGAAGGTTGGTTACGAAGGTTCAATTGTTGGATATTAATGGTGAAGTAGCAAGATGGATTCAACAGTGGCTGAATGGGAGATGCCAGAGAGATGCCAGGTGGATGGTTGTTTGTCAGGTTGGAGGCCAGTGAATAGTGGGGTGCCACAGGGATCTGTGTTGGGTCCACTGTTGTTTGTCATGTACATCAATGATCTGGATGATGGTGTGGTAAATTGGATTAGTAAGTATGCAGATGATACTAAGAGAGGTGGGGTTGTAGATAATGAAGTATATTTTCAAAGTCTACAGAGAGATTTATGCCAGTTGGAAGAGTGGGCTGAAAGATGGCAGATGGAGTTTAATGCTGATAAGTGTGAGGTGCTACATCTTGGCAGGACAAATCAAAATAGGACGTACATGGTAAATGGTAGGGAATTGAAGAATGCAGGTGAACAGAGGGATCTGGGAATAACTGTGCATAGTTCCCTGAAAGTGGAATCTCATGTAGATAGGGTGGTAAAGAAAGCTTTTGGTGTGCTGACCTTTATAAATCAGAGCATTGAGTATAGAAGTTGGGATGTAATGTTAAAATTGTACAAGGCATTGGTGAGGCCAATTCTGGAGTATGATGTACAATTTTGGTCGCCTAATTATAGGAAGGATGTCAACAAAATAGAGAGAGTACAGAGGAGATTTACTAGAATGTTGCCTGGGTTTCAGCAACTAAGTTACAGAGAAAGGTTGAACAAACATAGAAACATAGAAAATAGGTGCAGGAGTAGGCCATTCGGCCCTTCGAGCCTGCACCGCCATTCAATATGATCATGGCTGATCATCCAACTCAGTATCCTGTACCTGCCTTCTCTCCATACCCCCTGATCCCTTTAGCCACAAGGGCCACATTTAACTCCCTCTTAAATATAGCCAATGAACTGGCCTCAACTACCTTCTGCGGCAGAGAATTCCAGAGATTCACCACTCTCTGTGTGAAAAAAGTTTTCCTCATCTCGGTCCTAAAAGATTTCCCCCTTATCCTTAAACTGTGACCCCTTGTTCTGGAACTGAACAAGTTAGGGCTTTATTCTTTGGAGCGCAGAAGGTTAAGGGGGGACTTGATAGAGGTCTTTAAAATGATGAGAGGGATAGACAGAGTTGACGTGGATAAGCTTTTCCCACTGAGAGTAGGGAAGATTCAAACAAGGGGACATGACTTGAGAATTAAGGGACAGAAGTTTAGGGGTAACATGAGGGGGAACTTCTTTACTCAGAGATTGGTGGCTGTGTGGAATGAGCTTCCAGTGAAGGTGGTGGAGGCAGGTTCGTTTATATAATTTAAAAATAAATTGGATAGTTATATGGACGGGAAAGGAATGGAGGGTTACGGTCTGAGCGCAGGTATATGGGACTAGCGGAAAATACGTGTTCGGCATGGACTAGAAGGGTCGAGATGGCTTGTTTCCATGCTGTAATTGTTATATGGTTATATGGTTATATATGAAATGGTAATTATTTTTATTTTATTTTATTTTTTTAAATAATTTTATTTTTATTAGAAGTACATTAAGTTGCAGTAATACACACCACATATATCTCATTACATTTGTTGTACCTCTTCATTTTTGAACTTTAAAAAAGATAGAAATAAAAGAAGTAAGGAAAGTGAGAAAGAGTCGTGAAGGTGCAGGAAAGTGTTGGGAAAAGAAAACCCATTAGAAAAGGAGTTCGAGAAGAAAGTTAAGAAATAGACCCTAGAAAAGAAAGAAAGAAAGAAAGAGTAACAATCGCTCTATTATTCAAAAAAAAAAAATCCACAAAAAGGGATATACCAACCATATTTTTCATCCCCCATTACCAGATCCTGGCACCATTTATTTTTTAAATTACTATTGCACCTTATGCTTGTAATAAGTCCATAAATGCAGACCATGTATTTTGGAAGTGGTCTGCTTTGCCTGCTAGGAGGAGTCTCATCTCTTCCAGATGTAATGTTTCGAACATGTTTGAAATCCACATTTTTATTGTTGGTATATATACATACACATATATAGATAGGTATATATGCATGTAATCAGTATGCACACACACACTATACACAGTATATATATATCAGGCATGTGACATCAGGGTAGGCAAGGTAGGCCCTGACTAAAATTATGAAATGGTAATTATTAAATGTGAATAGTAAAGGCATGGGAGAATTATGCCTATCTAAGAGATCGGTCTCTTAGGTAGGCATAATTCTCCGGGCCTTTCAACCGCAGCGCTTGTAACACGCGAAGATCTGTGCTGCCCACGTGCCATCAGCGCTGCTTCAAGCCGTCAATGACAAGCGGGGCTGAAGGCAGCTGAAATTCTGCCTTTACTGTACTGCGCAGGCACAGCAGCCTACTGCACGTGTGCAGCGCAAGTTCCTTGGCGGGTTTTTCAAATATGGATTGTCATTATCTTAAGAGTATTTTAGGAAACAAAGAGAGAAGAATGGAGTTCATGTACCGATAATGTGGTAAGTACATTTCTTGGTGCCTTATGTTTTTAAATACCGTATTTCCCGGGGTGGGGGGGAAAGCTCCTTTCTCAGCGTTTGAGGAGTCTGGTCCGGGGTAAAGTAGCGGGGAGGGCAGGAGCGTTGTGAAGGAGGGGATCGGGGCCAGTAACCCACTTGTGATGCTACAGGCACGGAGCCACAGCATTGTGGCCGGGGAGTGAATTAGCTTGGGTGGCTGCGAGTGGCCGCTGGGACCGGACAGCCCCTTCTGCCGGTCCCCGCTCACCTCTGGCAGTGCTCTCTGTCTGAAAACCTCTCTCCTGCCGCACGCCGGCCTCACTCACTCACTAAATATATATGCCCTCAGATGCATTACTATAAAAATATGCATATTAGCTACTCATTTGTTGCCTATGAGAATTCCTCTGCATTACTAGCTGTGGAGCCAACACAATTAGTTTAAAGATGCATCATGGAAACAGAGCCTTTTACTCACCGAGTCCACACTGACCATCGATCACCTGGTCGCTCACTAGTTCTATGTTACCCACTTTCTCACCCACTCCCTACACACTATGGGCAATTTTACAGAGGCCAATTAACCTCATTACCTACCCAATCTTCAGTTCTAGATGCCATCTTTGAGATGTGGGTGGAAACCGGAACACCCGGAGAAAACCCACGTGGTTACACACAAGAATGTACAACTCCACAAACAGACAGCACTCAAGGTCAGGATCAAACCATGGTATCTGGTGCTGTGAGGCAAAAGCTCCACCAGCTGAGCCACTGTAGACATTGTCAGAAGCTAATCACACAAATGGTCCAACTTTGCTTGAAATTGCAATGTAAATTAACTGTTCATTTTACCACTGGTATCTGCTGTATGTAATGTGTCGGAAGGAAGGGCAGATGCTGCTTATAGTGAAGAAAGACACAAAGTGCTGGAGTAACTCAGCGGGTCAGCCAGCATCTCTGGAGAAAAAGGCTGGAAACCTCAGTTTGAAGAAGGGTTCCAGATGCTGACCGACCTTGCTGAGTTAGTTACTGAGACAGTGTCCAAATGAACTGTCGGTGAAACCATCAATTCAATTCAAATGGAAAAAAATGGTTGAGGAACTCGGTGGGTCAGGCGACATCTGTGCTGGGATTGGACAGACGGCATTTTAGGTCAGAACTGCAGAAAGGCTCTGACCCAAAACGTCATTTGTCAATTCCCTCCACGGATGCTGCCTGACCCGTTGAGTTCCTCCAGCACATTGTGTTTCGCTCAAGGATTCCAGCATCTGCAATTTTCGTTTCTCCAATTCAATTGAAAGGGTGAGCTCTATTTTCCATTTAATTTCCAATTACATGCTAACAAAACACACATTCGGTTCTGTTGGACTTCCAACTTTGTTTTAGGCAAAATTGAAGCTAAATGTAAAAGGATTTAAATACAATGGAATGCTCAAAGTTGGCTGAATAGTTTTCAATTCAATTTTCAAAAGATGGAAATAGATTGGAGGTTTACTGGGAAACATTGATATGTGCCTTAAATCTAATATAGTATTCCTTTTCAGACGCTGACAAGCCCACTGTGCAAAATAATTATTTCATTAGGGACACCTTTAAGAAGATTGGTTTTCTTAGGACATCACTGCAATCAATAGCAATATTGGTCAAACACACTGACAAGTATCATAATGAACATTGATAACAAACATGGAGAGATGGCTCCTGTTTTAAGGTAATCTTTCCAATGTCACAATTGATGAAGTTGACTAATTAGACTGCACCAAATCAGCACCAAAGGTTTTTAAAAGTATAAACTGATATTATTCACTCGTTTTATTAAAAACGTCGGGTGATGATCTTGAATGAACAGAACTGCAAACTTCTCTGGCAAATGTCTGCACAAAGATAAAATAATCACACATGCAGCAGTTATGTACTCTACTTAATTAGTTTTGAAGGCTAAATGGATTTGCTACCACATGGTTTAACTTTGGCAATAAAAGCAAGTGAACAGTTTATTTTCTGACTGTTGTTAGCAAGGAAAAAGTCAAGCAATGAAACTGAGGTCTTTTGAATCATAGTGACAACAAAACTGAGAGTGTTATCCTTATTAACTTCTCACCAACCTTTTCTGGCTTATCAGTTGCTTGGATTGTCAACATGAAGTGGCAAGGAAACCTAAGCAAGTTGCACATGTATATCAAATCTGTAACTGTGCATTGCATGCAATATTTCATGTCCTGTACTCTTTTTCAGAAGTCATAGCGTTCTACAAATAGGCCCTACGATCCAGCACGTCATTTTTGCTCAGCTGCCCTAATCCCATTTATCCACATTTTGTCCAATTTAGTTTGAAAGGTGGACTCTATTTTCTGTTGAAATTCCAACTTTGTGCTAATGGAACACACATTCAATTCTGTTAAACTTCCAGCTTAGTTGTTGGCAGAATTGAAGATAAGTCTTCAGACTTCAGACTTAAGTCTGAAGAAGGATTTCGGCCCGAAACATTGCCTATTTCCTTCGCTCCATAGATGCTGCTGCACCCGCTGAGTTTCTCCAGCATTTTTGTGTAATCTCTAGAACTAGCCCTCCAATCCACGCAACATCCTGGTGAATCTCCTCTGCATTCTTCTAGTACAGCCATATTGTTTTGAAAGTATGGTGACCAGAACTACATACAATACTCCATGTGCGGTTTTATAAATTTGCTTCACAACAATCCTAATGTTTATATACAATGCCCCAATCTTTGTAGACCAGCATGCAATCAGCCTTCTTGATCGCACAACATGCCTGTCTTGCCACACTCTCACGTTCAAATTAATAAATCTCTCTCCTCTATGTGTCTAAGTCATCACTAGGCCACGTACTTGCACTGAATATCCACACAGGCCATATAAAGTATGGTCACCTGCTCCACAAGATTAAAAATAACACATGGCCCAAAGTTCAATTGTAGTAATGAGTTCCCAAATTATGGAACGGATTGCATCAACTTACCTATTAAGACCTGTTATAAAGGAACCTAATTTCTCCACTTGAGATCATAAGAGGTTATTGACTAGAATGTCAGACTGGACACCTTAGCGTTAGATTTTTCAAGTCATATCAAAGAGAAAACACTAGATTGGTTTCTTGTAACAGCCAGTTACCTATTATCTAATGAGGTACAAGTGATTTGTTTACATGCTAAACTTGTATTTGTGACCAATGAGATAACTATACATCAAAGTGCAATTTTTTGCAAAGTAAACTGTATAGAGTCATACAGTGTGGAAACATGCCCTGCTCACATCGACCAACATGCTCCATCTATACTAGTTCCACCTGCCTGCGTTTGGCCCATGTCCCTCTAAATCTTTCCTATCCAAGTACCTGTTTAATGTTTCTTAAATGTTGCGATAGTACCTGCCTCAACTCCATCTTCTGGCAGCTCATTCCATACACCTACCACTCTTTGAGTGAAAAAGTTACCCCTCGATTTCCTATTAAATCTTTACCCCCTCACCGAAACCTATGTCCTCTGATTCACGATTCCTCTACTCTGCGTAAAAAATTATGTGAGTGTACCCGATCTATTCCTATCATAATTTTGTATACCTCAAGAGGATCACTCCTCATCCTCCTGCGTTCAAGGAATAAAATCCAAGCGATAGTCCTATGTCACAGAAACCAGAAAAATGGCAAATAAGAGACTTAAAAAACAAGTTCTAACAAAAGTAACAGCTTACTAAGGGGAAATTAAACCCTTAAAATGCAGCAAATGAAAGCACTGGTCTGGGTTTTTACTAGGTTTAAATGTGTACATGAGATTTAGAATATTGCAAATTATTTATGCTTTGTCCTTGTGACTTCAGACATTGGCTGAACCACTTAGATACATGACAGCCTCTTCCAGACTATTTCACTTGCTCATTTTATTTACTGACATGTTTTCACATCTTCAGAAAGCGAGAAAATATATTGAGAAGCTGTGTTCACAGTGTACACAATGCCTGCAGAAAAGTCTGTTGTCCACAGTTAATAGTTATCCAGTGACATAAACTGACACTTTCATTGTCACTTTGAATGGTAATACCTGCCTGATACTGCTACAGAGCTTGAAGCATTTCATACACCACTTCCAGGAAGATAAATTTTCCAGGTCATAAACTATGTGGTTCTGGGTGTCGAGATTGCTATGAGGTATTATTTGTGTCATAGTTATACAGCAAGGAAACAGGCCCTTTGGCCCAACTTGCCCATGCTGACCGATATGCCCCATCTACACGTCCCACCTGCCCTCGTTTGGCCCATATCCCTCTGAAACTTTCCGATCCATGTACCTGGTTGTAAAATTATTGAAATGTTCTTGAATAAACTGAAACACTGAGGTGTAGTTTTAGTTTCGTTTAGAGATACAGCGTGAAAACAGGTCCTTCGAGCTACCGTGTCCATGTCGACCAATGATCACACCGTACACCACCTCTATCCTACGGACTAGGTACAATTTACAGAAGTCAATTAACATACAAACCTGCATCTCTTTGGAATGTGGAAGGAAACCGGAGCACCCAGAGAAATCTTACAGTATGTGGTCACAGGGAAAACATGCAAAGTCCGTACAGACAGCACCTGTAGTGAGGATCGAACCTGAGGTCTTTGGCACTGTAAGGTATCAACTCTATCGCTGTGTCACTGTGCTGTCCTTTTGAATATTGTAACATTGTATTGGTATATTGCAAAACTATGATTGGGATGTCATTTTTTTCCCTTCATGAAGTTTCATTCCAAAAACATTGACTATTAGATGAATATTTTTACGAAAATGGCAACACTGAAGACTGAGGTTAATGGCGACAGAAGAAATGAACAAAAAGCAAGCTCAATCCTATGTTATTTAACATCCACTCTATGGAGGAATCTCTTCATAATCCTTGTAAAGATGGAAACAGGCAATCTGTTTCCTCTCTAACTCAGTCAACTGCAACTAAAAGCCTGGCTATGATCAGCTAACTCTGCAAACACTGGAAATAGAACAGCAGGCCATTCTGGACTGTTTTGTTCACACAATCTGCAGTCATTGAAAACCATTAAAAACAATTAGTTACTGAAAGAAGACACTTAATTTATTTTCTGGTCAGTTCTCCTATTAGAAACATGAAAGTAATGCAATAGAATGGATGTTGCACACACCATTTGTAACTATCCTCCACTCACTGCATTCCACTGGAAAGACCAGCCCTCCTTCATCAGTGGACATTTGTACGGTTTTGATCTTAAGTTATTTTTTAATCTAAAAACACATATTAGACTGTGCTGGTTGTTGGCTGACGTGCACATATTAGACAAGGTTTAGTGCAACATTTTACTAGATTCTGTTTGCTGTTTGTTGGGCGATTGACTTGCTTGCTTAAAGTGGTCTGATTGCTGTGAGTTCTGCTGACTTCCAATTCATTGATTGCCAAAGCCCAGTTCAATGGATGATGCAGAGGGTTGGAAGGGACCAAGAGAGGCAAGCCAAGAGGCTCCCAAACCTCTGCGATGATGAATATTCAGATCCGCAATCCTATTCTCTGATGTTATTGCACAATCCATGCCAGTAGATGGTATGACTGAGCTTTAGAAGATTACCAGCAGCATCTTGTGGTAGAAATGTGTACTACAACATGGACGGAGGTTTCCACTGTGTTTTCATCCTTGACCATGGGATTGAGGAATTTTCAGCCGGACTCAGAAATTCCACAAGACGATAGAATACTTAAAAGATTGACACAACACCAAATTTAGCACCATTTTGTTGAGCTGAGATATGTTTTTTGTCATTTCATATGGTCTCACAGCACCAGAGACCCGAGCTCAATCTTGACCATGGGTGCTTTCTATGTGGAGTTTGCACGTTTTTCCTGTAACCATGTGAATTTCTTCCTGCTGCCCCAGTTTATTCCCATATCCCAAACACATGGTTAATTGACTTCTGTAAAATGCCCTGAATATGTAGGGAGAGATGAGAAAATGGGATACCATAGAACTAGTGTGAACGGGTGGTTGGTTGACGTGGACTCAGTCAGCCAAAGTGTCTGTTTCCTTGCTGTATCTCCAAAATAATATATTAATTCCAATGTGAATTGGTAAATAATCAAGTTTCATAATATATTGATCATAACTAATATTCATCATCAAGAATCAAGACTCCCATCCAACAACAATTATGGCACTTTGACTCTTGTAATTCTATTTAAAATCAAATACAGATAAATGGCCCAGTGCAAGTTATAATTATTTGCTACCACCATCTCTACCATGAATTGTGTCAGTCACTTGGGAGCAATCCATCTACAGTAGATGTGTTCCTCTCCTTCATCATCATCGGTGGTTACTCGAAACGAGTATGACTGTCGTCTCCTCTCCATAGGGTCGTCTACTTGTGGGTTTGCAGATGTCTGTAGAGGCCGATCCACACACCTTGGTGCAACGGGGGCAGTGGAGACTGGTGGTGGTTGGTAGTCGTCGAGCCTCCTTCTCTCTCTCTTTACGGTGTGGTCGCTTTGTCTCTGCAACACGGCGTAGTTCCATTTTGTGACGTGCACCTCCTTCCTGCATGGATTTCCTCCAGGAGCGCCTGTCCAGTGCAATGTGCTCCCAGTTGCTCGATGTGATGTGGAATTTCTTCAGACTGTTCTTGATGTTGTCCTTGAAGTGTTTCTTTGGCCTGCCGGGGGCTCGCCGACCTTCCTTCAAGTGAGAGTACAGGATTTGTTTAGGGAGACGTGTGTTGGACATGCGGATGACTTGGCCAGTCCATCGAAGTTGGTGCTGCATTATTGTGGTGATGATGCTGGTCATGTTGGCTTCCTCCAAAACGCTGACATTGGTGTGTTTGTCCTCCCAGCTGATCCTCAGAATCTTTCGTTAGGATCTTTGATGGTATTGTTCCAGTGCTCTCAGGTGCCTGCTGTAGGGGGTCCATGACTCGGCTCCATACAACAGGGTAGAGAGGACAACGGCTCTGTAGACCAGCAGTTTTATTTGAGCCTTTAGGTCTCAGTCTTCAAAGACTCTTTTCCTAAGTCTGGCATTGGCTCCGCTGGCACAACTCAGGCGATGGTTGACCTCAGAGTCGATGTCAGCTTTTGAGGAAAGAATGCTGCCAAGGTTGGGGAAGTGGTCAACGTTTTCAAGAGTGGTGTCGTCTACTTTTAGAGTGGGCTGGGTGGACGGCTGGTTGGGTGGAGGTTGATGTAGGACCTGGATCTTCTTGATATTTAAGGCTAGGCCCATGGCTCTGTATGCCTTGGCAAAGGCATTTAGGATGCCCTGGAGGTCTTCTGCAGAGCGTACTGCAATAGCGCAGTTGTCCGCGCACTGAAGCTTCATGATGGCGGTGTTACTGACTTTGCTCTTGGCCTTCAACCTATTAAGGTTGAAGAGCCCACCGTCAGTTCTGTAGAGGGTTGGGATCCCCTGTGGCAGCTCTTCACCAATGAGGTGAAGTATAGCGGCAATGAAGATGACAAACAGGGTGGGTGCGATGATGCATCCCTGTTTGTCCCCCGTTTCCACAGTGAAGGGCTCGGGCTCAGAGCCGTAGTTGCTGAGCACTGTGACCAACATGCCATCATGTAGAAGCCTCAATATTCTGATGTACTTGCCGTGACAACCGCACCTTGATAGTATGCTCCAAAGAGCCCGGCGGTCTACCGAGTCAAAAACCTTTGTCAGGCTGCCTTTGTTCATGGCATTCTTCCTCTCCTTACCTCGTTTGCTCAGCAAGCTTATTTCATCAGCTTATAGACCAGGAAGCATCTACGTTTAGGTCTGGTCTGAGGATAGCATCAAATGATTCTCTCATGGGTAAGCTCCCCATGGATTGGGAAACATGGTTGATTTAATTGTCAGAGAAAAGCAGGGCGCAAGCTTCCAGTTCCATTGAACCTGTTTATATCTGTGGAATTCTTTGCCACAGAAGGCACCGACCATCAAGCACTATAATACTAAATCATGCACTGTTCCCATTTTTTTCTCCATTTTCCCAGGAATTCAACCCACCCCCATCCTCAAAATTCAGCCGCCGCATACTTATGCATTAGGGACAATTTACTTTGGCCAATTAAGCTACCAACCAAGCTACAAGGAACTGCAGATGCTGGAATCTTGAGCAACACACCAGAAGAACTCAGCGGATCAGACAGCATCTCTGGAGGGAATGGGCAGGCGATGTTTTAGGTCGGGACCCATCGTCAGACTGAAGGAAGGGTCCCAACCTTTAACGTCATCAGTCCATTCCCTCCACAGATGACAACTGACCCGCTGAATTCCTCTAGCACTATTTGCTTTGCTTAGCCTATCAGTCAACACATTTTTGTGACATGGGGGAGAACTGAAGGCCCCAGTGGAAATCCTCGGCAGGGAAACTCAACACAGACACAAAGAGAGCCTCTAAGGTCAGGATTGAAAACAGGTTACTGGAGCTGTTAAGTAGCAGCCTCACAGGTGATGTACTGTGTCGCCCTGACACGATTTTTCTGCTGTCTGAAAGACAAATAGTTTTTGTTTCTGTACTCCTTTTAAATCAGCCTCTTGGTACCTTGCGTGGAAAGTACAAACAATGTTGAACACAGAGTTGTTAGCACGTCAGAAGAAATTGTTGCAGCTTCACAGAAAGGAAGTAAGCAAATATCAGAAGGTCAAGTTTCACAGGCCACTGTCAACTACCTCCTGTGACATTTGCAGGAACATTTTAGTTTAGTTTAGCCTTATGTTTAGAGACACCGCACGGAAACAGGACGTTTGGCCCACCATGTCCGCACCGACCAGCGAACCCTGTTCACCAGCACTATCCTACACACTAGGGACAATTTACAACCTTTACCGAAGCCAATTAACCTACAAACCTGGACTCCTTTGGAGCGTGGGAGGAAACCGGAGCACCCGGGGAAAACCCACGCGGTCACAGGAGAACATACAAACTCCATACAGACAGCACTCATAGTCAAAATCGAACCAGGGTCTGTGGCGCTGTAAGGCAGCAACTCTACCGCTCTGCCATCAGACACATGAGTTACAGTGGCTTTTGCAGCAAAGAGCTGGAGGAATGAGGGGACAGTGTTGCAGGTTTTAACATCCTTTGATCGACTGGAAAAGTTATGAGAAGTTGAAAGGGACAGGTTTTGTTCAGAATATTTGGACTTAACTTCATGCAAGTTCACTCCAGCAAAAAGCCCTGCTGAATCAGGGTCAACAGTGTAAGTGGAAAGTTGGCACTATTCAAACTTTTATTTCTGAAAATCTGTTTTTGAACATGAGTTGAGACACTGTGTACATTTTCTGCCCCAGAAGAGCTGCTAAAATATGTTCCAGTAAATTTTCAATACTATATATTTGATACACGATGATAGATATCCAAGAAGGATTGCATATTAGTAACCTAATTAAAAGATTAATATTACATTGTAAAATACAAGAGCACAGTCCAGCTTTCTGTAACAGCCATATGAATGCTGAGATTAGATTAGGGACATGGCCATAAAATAGTTATTATTTACTAATTCACTAAAGCTTCTATTGATTGCAGTTAAAGTCGGTTTTCTAGGGGATAATGTGGAAGTGACAGACAATCAAGGAAACCCAAGGGTTGCACGGTGGCGTAGCAGTAGAACTGCTGCTGAACAACGCCAGAGACCCAGGTTAGATTCTGACTACGGGTGCTGTCTGTACGGAGTTTGTATGTTCTACCCATGACCTGCATGGGTTTTCTCCGGGACCTCTGGTTTCCTCCCACACTCCAAAGAGGTACATGTTTGTAGGCTAATCGGCTTCGGTAAAAATTGAAACAGGGAGAACGTGCAAACTTCACACAGGCAGCATCGAAGGTCAGGATCGAACTCAGGTCTCTAGCTCTACCAGCTGCACCACTGTGTTGCTGATTATTCTTCCTTGAAAACTTGAAGATATCCATAACAGATGGTGCAAAGACAACTGATTAAAAAGTGACTTCTTGAGTCAATGAAATAAGATGATTATTTTGTCAAATAGTTGGGTCCAACTGTGGATGTAGGTTGAAATCAGATATTGAAGCTAATCCAAACTATGGTTGATTGAATTGGATCAAGCAAAAACCAAAATGTAATGCTCGTCAACTTACACAGTATCAAATTTTGGACTTATTTTTTCAACCGTGAAATTCATGGTTTTATTGGTACTGGAAACTTGGAGTTAGTACAATGATTCATTTGCCAGCAATGGTGACTTTATGATTCTGGCACCGGACACAAAGGGTGTAGTAGGCTGAATCAGGTCAAACATAACAGCAGCCAGTTTCTTCATCCCACAGCTACCCTGCTCAACATCATAGAAAACAAAGCATTACTATTCACGCTCTGTCGCACTTCCAATAGCCACATTGGTCATCATTGTCAAAACACTCACATGGGAGATGAAGCTATAGAAGTCGATGTATAACCATGACTCCTCCTCCTTTTGCCTGCTCTGGGAACACTGTTTGGAGGTCTGGGTCATGTCCATAACAAGTTTCTGCTGTAGGAGGATGTGGGAACCCAAGACACCCAAAGAGAACATCAGAGGTTAAAATATCCAAAGGTGCTAATGGCAGTCTGATGATAGATATGGTGGATGACACACCTCCCAAAAAGATATTTATTTTTTAAGCTAGAAATGATTGGGGTGAACCAACAAATCATTCCCGTAAACCTCCCCATTCCACCGATAACTGCTCAGAATACTCCAAATGCGGTCTGACCTGTGCCTTAAAGCCTCAGTAGAATATAATTCTCAATATTGCAGCACATCAGTTGTATAGACAAAATCGAAGTTCCTTAATGGGGTAGAGGTATGCTAGCTTATTGCAAGACCAGTCAGCAACAGAACAGAGGGGAAGAAGCTTTTCCTGAGTCTGGTGCTGCTTGATTTCGTCTCTATATCTTCTGCCTGACGGATGGGAGGGCAAGGGGGTGGGGAACACATTTTTTGTTATGTTAGCTACTTTTTCGAGGCAGTACGAAGTGCAGATGGAGTAATTGGTGAGCAGTTTGGTCTGTGTGAAGGACTGGCTACTTCTATAGCACTCTGCAATTTCTTGCGGTCTTTGGCAGAGCTGTTCCCAAACCAAACTGTGATGTAACACAACATTCCTCAATAGACCATGGAAAGATACAGATATATTATCCTACACTCGGAAGAGGGCTACAATGCATCAGGTACAATCCAAGTGAGCACAGAGAAAATACGTTTAATCAAAAATTAAATAAAATTGAAGGGAAAATAATCACTTTAAATAAACATTCGGTGGGAACCACAATAATCACTTTTCACGATTAAAAGAATAAAATCCAGTATGGAATACAAATAAAAAAATATTAAGAATATACAGCAAGTTGGTGAACATATAAAGCAAAGGTAGGTTACTCTTTCAGGAAGCCACAATGTCAGAATGCAGGATTTTTGTGCTCCTTAAGTAAATAGTTTTTGAACTGACAAATGCAGATGTGGCAAAACTTACAAAAATACAGTGAGTGTATTTGCAAGTAACCAGAATAAACAGGACTTGATCCCAGTCAAATAAATTCCCTACACAAAGCTGGCTCCTCAGAAATCTGTGGTTACAAGACTCCGCCGTGTCCAACAAAGCTACAATGAAATTGTCAAGGCTCCTAGGTGCATCGAGGCAGGCAGCATTCAGTCCACAAACACAGCCAACAAAAACGATCCTTGATGACAGGAGGGAGCAGTAATAATCGCCTGAGAGGAGAGCAAGGGATTGCCAAACTCTGCAAAACACACATCACCATTAGAAAATTAAAGGCTAAGGAAGCCAATTTAACTCTTAAACAGATTATTACAGGCACAAGAGTGTGAAATGCTGCTTTCATCAGCATCAGCACCCCAGTCTGTAAGCTGCTTCCGAAGTTTAGATTCATGTAATCTAATAGACTCCTGTGGTATGGTTGCAGGTGGAATGAACACATATTATTAAGAGGCATCGATATGTGCCATTGTCTCTATGTCACTAATCAGTTGAGGCATGAGAGAAGTCGGGGCAGTCACAGGCTACTTTTGTTTAACTGCTGAAGAGGTTGCTGATGACATTGCATGCATTCTGATAACGGCAACTTCACTAATTCAAAACATCACATTAATTTGGAGCTCATTTCATCATACAGCGAGCTCCTCAGATGACACTTCCGTTCTCTGCCCGCGCACAGGCAATGGGATCATGATGAGCAACAACACAAGGCAGAAAAATTAAACTTGACCATACATACTAAAATGATTCCTTAAAACTCCTGTCAAACCAATTACCTATACGGCTATAAATAACACACTTGCAAGCATGCAAACTCACAGAAGCAATCCCACCAGTGGTTATTAGCATGTCTGCATATTACAATCCAAAGCATTCACAGGGGAGTTTAGAATCTGCCTCCACAAATCTCACATTGACTTGCTCAAAACCAGAGGACTAGAGGAGCAACGATTTAGAATTATCTGTTTTACTCTTGCTATCTGGCTGTGCAAAGCCGACAGAAACAGTTTAACCTTTTTATTAAAACCTTAGCTTCTTTAAAGTTTCATTTAGAACAATGCATGAACTATTTTAACGTACAGTGTCCACACCATGAACATCAAGCATATTTAAATCTTAGGACAAACAAATGTCAATTACTACTGCATCCTTCTCCTGATTGACCTTTACTGTATAAAACAAATGCTGAACACTCCTTTATTTCCATCAAAGAAACACCACCTCTTAAATCCTCCAAAACACAAGGCTGCAAGGATCAAGATTTGTGGCTATGCGTGAAGGTTCAGCTCCAACACATACCCACACAAATATTTCAGATTTCTGACCATACAATGATGCCACTTAATGATCGAGTAACTCAGCGGGTCAGGCAGCATCTCTGGAGAAAAGGAATAGGTGATGTTTCGGGTCGAGACCCTTCTTCAGACTGAGAGCCAGCCTCAGTTAATTTCCCTCTCCCCTGACTCTCAGCCTGAAGAAGGGTCTCGACCCGAAACGTCACCTCTTCCTTTTATCCAGAGATGCTGCCTGACCCACTAAATTACTCCAGCATTTTGTGTCTATGAACTGTTTCTACTTTTCCTGCACAATGTATCCCCAATACACACCGCTCCGTAAGTTTGTACACAAAAATTCCACTCCACATTTTTCGGCTTGCCAGGCTTTGTCCTGCCTCTCCTCCCTTCCAGCCGTCTTTCCCCTTATTGCCCTCTCCCACAATCAGTCTGAAGAAACGTCAACTATCCATGTCATCCAGAGATGCTGCCTGGCCCGCTGAATAACTCCAGCACGTTGTGTCTTTAACAGACCACAATGACTTGCACATACACTACACCCACAGATCTAAGCTCCAGTCACCACTGGAAACACAAGTAATTCTTAACATGCATGTAGGCCACATGCCAACTCAAATTGATTTTTTTGAACAAGTACACACAATATCGCTCATCTTGAATGAAATTCAATTTGGTCCAAGTACACAGTAATTAAATGCACTTCATAAATATCTGAGTTAACAACTTAAGAAATTGGAGTAGACCACACAGCTCCTCAACCCTGATCAGATGATCAGATTATTAGCCACAACTGCACTTGCTTGATTTATCTTCATAACCTTTGATTCCCCATGCCCGGAAAGGGTGAGGGTTTAAGGCACAAAGCCACTCTCCAGGCTTTCATCATGTAATCTTCATATACATTATGCAAAGAAAATCACACATTTTACACTGCAATGAAACCTTCGTCCATGTTTAGTTTAGAGATACAGCATGGAAACAGGCCCTTTGGTCCACCAAATCCACACCGACCTTCGATCGCCTGTAAACACTGGTTCTATGTAATCCCATTCCCTGCACATTAGGGGCAATTCCACAGAGGCCAATTAACCCACAATCCCACACGTCTTTGGGATGTGGGAGGAAAATGGAGCACACAGAGAGAGAAAGCTCATGCTGTCACAGGAAGAACGTACAAACTCCACACAGACAGTGCCAAGATCAGGATCGAACGGCGAGTCTCTAGTGCTGTGAGACAGCAGCTCTACCAGCTGCGCCATTGTACCACCCCCAATGACACAAAATGTATTCTATTTGCCTGTATAATTTATATATTTACCTCAATTTACAGGCTTATTTCAAAACTGAACCATAATCTACAAACAGAATGTCAGAAGTTTGTTCACATTTTAGCATGGAAACATCCAAATTTGTTTTCCTAAATCTGTATCAATACACACCCGTGCTACACAGCACATATCGCTTATGTTCCTGTCAATCTCATTTACCATGTTCATTCCAACAAAAGATTTAAATAACATGTATTTTTATGGAACTTTATCTTTCCACAAAGTGTTCACTGTTACAGGAAAGGAGATTAGTTTCAATATTGGGTATTACTTGTATTCCACACTATGTTCGAATCGGATCTACTCATAGCTTTTCACACCAAATGTTACCTTTTAAGATGATTTCTCTTGGGCAATACAATGGTACTTTCTTGGCAAAGGTACCGAAGTACAGTGAATTGTTTTTGCATTCAGTTCAATATAAGCATTACTATACATAAGCACAATCAGTGTCAGAGTATAGAAGTGAGATCGACCGACTGACCATATGGTGCCAGCACAACAATCTGGCTCTCAATATCAGCAAAACCAAAGAACTGATTGAGAACTGAGGAAGGTTGAGGACCCACAATCCTGTTTACATTAATGGGATGATGGTGGAGAGAGTCAAAAACTTCAAATTCCTGGGCGTGTATATTTCCACGATCTTTCCTGGACCCAGCACACTGATGCAATCATAAAGAAAGCACATCAGCGCCTCTACTTCCTGAGATGATTAGGGAGATTCGGTATATTCTGAGCTGCTCCACCCATACGCTCCTGCCCGGTCCCTCAGGTCAGCTGATCAGCTGCTCCTGGAGGTACCGAGGTCTAAGCGGAAGCTCAGAGGGGATAGAGCCTTCTCTGTTGCTGCTCCGGCACTCTGGAACGCTCTGCCGTTGCACGTCAGACAGGCCCCCTCACTGTCCATCTTCAAAGCCAGTGTTATAACACATTTATACTCCCTGGCTTTTGACCATGCATAAGACTTTGCTCCTGTTTTTAGTGTTTTTAATATTTCTTTATTTTGAATATCTTTACTTACTCCATCTTTTAATTGTTATTATTGGTGTGTATTAACTTTTTTGTCATTGATTAGTGATGTACAGCACTTTGTTGCAACTATGATTGTTTTTAAAGTGCTCTATAAATAAAATAATAATTATTATTATTATGTCAAAGAGGATTCTCTTGAACTTCTACAGGTGCACAGTAGACCTTTTTGCAGTCTTTTCCGCTCCTGGACGTTCACGTTGCCGAACCAGGCCACGATACAACCAGACTGCAAAAAGTTGTAAACACTGCCCAGGCCATCGCCGGCTCTGATCTCCCCACCATCGAAGGGATCAATTGTAGTTGCAGCTTCAAAAAGGCAGCCAACATCATCAAAGACCTACTCCATCCTGGCCACACACTCATCTCACCACTGCCATCGGGAAGAAGGTAAAGGGACCTGAGAACTGTAACGACCAGGTTCAGGAACAGCTTCTTCCCTACAGCCATCAGGCTATTAAACACTACAACCTCATAAGCTATGAACTACAATAGACTTTTATTATTATTATTATTATTATTATTATTATTATTATTATTATTATTATTATTATTATTATTTTTGCACTTTTATTGTTTGTTCTTATTTTTCTGAGTTTTTGTTATATTATTTATTATGATTACATATTCTGTTGTGCTGCAGCAAGTAAGAATTTCATTGTTCTATCTGGGACATATGACAATAAAACACTCTTGACTCTTGACTTGATCTTATATTAAGTTTTTTTAGTTGTTATATTTTTAGAGATACGGAGCAGAAACAGGCCCTTCAGCCCATCGAGTCTGCACCGACCAGCGATCTCCGTACACTAGCACTATTCTACAGGTAGACAAAAATGCTGGAGAAACTCAGCGGGTGCGGGAGCATCTATGGAGCGAAGGAAATAGGCAACGTGTGGGAGGTGGCGGGAAGTAGAAAGGAAGAGGAGGAGCCAGAGGGAAGAGGGAGAGCTGAGAACGGGGGGAGACAGAAAGGGTTACCAGAAATTGGAGAAGTCAATGTTCAGGCCACTGGGATGCAGACTGCCCAAGCGGAATATGAGGTGCTGCTCCTCCAGTTTCCGGTGGTGCTCACTCTGGCAATGGAGGAGGCCCAGGACAGAAAGGTCGGATTCGGAATGGGAGATGGAGTTGAAGTGCTGAGCCACAGGGAGATCAGTTTGGTTAATGCGGACCGAGCGGAGGTGTTCGGCGAAACAATCGCCAAGCCTACGCTTGGTCTCACCGATGTAGATCAGCTGACATCTAGAGCAGCAGATGCAAAGGATGAGGTTGGAGGAGGTGCAGGTGAACCTCTGTCGCACCTGGAACGACTGCTTGGGTCCTTACATGGAGGCGAGGGGGGAGGTAAAGCGACACGTGTAGCATCTCTTGCGGTTGCAAGGGAAAGTGCCCGGGAAGGGGGTGGTGCGGGAGGGAAGGGAAGAATTGACCAGGGAATTACGGAGGGAGCAGTCTTTGCGGAAAGCAGACAGGGGGGGAGATGGGAAGATGTGGCGAGTGGTGGGGTCACGTTGGAGGTGGCAAAAATGACGGAGGACTATTTGTTGTATGTGACGGCTAGTGGGGTGGAAAGTGAGGACTAGGGGGACTCTGCCCTTGTTCCGAGTAGGGGGATGGGGAGAGAGAGCAGTGTTGCGGTGTATTAAAGAGACCTTGGTGCGAGCCTCATCTATGGTAGGGGAGGGGAACCCCCGTTCCCTGAAGAATGAGGACATTCCCGATGCCCTGATGTGAAGAAAGTCTGAAGAAGGGTTTCGGCCCGAAACGTTGCCTATTTCCTTCGCTCCATAGATGCTGAATTTCTCCAGCATTTTTGTCTACCTTCGATTTTCCAGCATCTGCAGTTCCTTCTTGAACAGCACTATTCTACACACTGTGGACAATTTAGGTCATAAGATCATAAGTAATACCAATAGAATTTGGCCATTTGGCCCATCATGTCTACGCCATTCAATCATGGCTGATATATCTCACCCTCCTAACCCCATTCTCCTGCCTTCTCCACATAACCTATGACATCCGTACTAATAAAGAATCTATCAAGCTCCACCTTAAATATATACACTGACTTTGCCTCTACACCCTTCTGCGGCTAAGAAATCCAAAGATTCACCACCCTATGACTAAAGAAATTCCTCCTCCTGTCCTTCCTAAAAGAACGTTGTTTAATTCTGAGGCTATGACCTCTAGTCCTAGACTCTCCCACTAGTGGGAACATGCTCTCCACATCCACTCCATCCAGCCTTTCATTATTCTGTAGGTTTCAATGAGGTCCCCCCCCCTCATTCTTCTAAACTCCAGCGAATATAGGCCCAGCGCTGCCAAACACAAATTTATAGTTTTTACCGTAGCCAAGTAACCGACAAGCCTGTACGATTTGAGTGTTGGAGGAAACCGGAGCTCCCTGAGAAAACCCATGCAATCACCGGGAGAAAATACAAACTCCATATAGACAGCACTCGTAGTCAGGATTGAACCCGTGTCTTTGATGCTGTAAGGCAGCAACTCTACCGCTGCACCACCGTGCTGCCCTCCATGGTGGCATCACGCAAAATTCTCAGCTATCTGGTGCCTTTCACAGCCATGTACTGCAGCGGGGAGTGCAGCGGGAATTGGCTTTGCTGGTTTTTCTCCTGCCTCCTGTTTCAGAACAATGCATTTGCTGGCTGGAGCAACCTGCATTGTTATCGAATATTCAAAGTAAATGGGCAGTCACGGTTGCACAGCGGTAGAGTTGCTGACTTACAGCAAAATGCAGCGCCGGGTTCGATCCCGACTACGGGTGCTGCCCGTACGGAGTTTGTACGTTCTACCCGTGACCTGCGTGGGTTTTCCCCGAGATCTTCGGTTTCCTTACAGGATTGTAGGTTAATTGGCTTGATTTATCACATTTATTCGATAAATGTAAAAATGTAAAAATTGTCCAGTACAAAATTGTCCAACCTCCAGTATAGTCCCTGGTGGACTCTTCCAAAGGTACAAGGTACAAGGTACAAATAATGGTCAGACTTTGATGAAAAATATCTGCAGTTACTCACAGAACACCCATCACATCCTTCTTCTAAAGGGAGAGTTCACAGGATTTCCATGCCTTTTAACACCAATAAAGATGGAGATATCTCACACAATTCAGGCGCACAATATTATTTTCATTGGAACAGAATAGATGCAAGGGACTGAGGTTAAGTTTCAGTACTTTTAGTTTGCTTTATATCATTGCATTTATGTAAATTGTTTACATTTTTTTAAAGAAGTTCAGTTCTATAGTACTTGAACTTTTATTTAAATTTTGTACCATTTAAATTTTCATTGAGAACTTTGAATTGCTAACAATAGTTTAGGTTTATGTTTTACGTTTTGCGCTGTATCTCCAAACTGAACTAAACTAAACCAAGGGTTGTAAATAACCTTTATGGCAATATTTTTGCAGTGCTTTGTGAATGGTATTCATCCCCTTGCATATAGAATGCAGTATATCCTCGAGCCTGCTTTAATTTTAGTTTTCGAGATACAGCATGGAAACAAGCCCTTCGGCCCACCGAGTCCATTCTGAGGCAATTTCTCTTGACAATTCCTGGAATTGGGCTGAAATTGGAAAAGAATGATCACAGTTTTTGATTTACCTTTGTTTAATGTCACATGTACCGAGGTACAGTGCACTGTTTTTTCTGGTATGCTAACCAGTTAGTGGAAAGACTATATATGATTAGAGTCTAGCATCCACAGTGCACAGATACATAATAAAGGAAATAATGTTTAGTGCAAGATAAAGTCCAGTAAAGTGCGATTGAAGATAGTCCAAGGACCTCCAATGAAGTAGATAGCAAGCTCAAGATCACTCTCAAGTTTTTGATAGAATGGTTCAGTTGCCTGCTAACGGCTGGGAAGAAAATGTCCCAGATTCCAGAGGTGTACCTCTTCCCTGATGAGAGGGGAGAAGAAGGAAGTGAAACTCATCCTTGATTATACTGGGGGCCTTGCTGAAGTAGTGTGAGATGTATTGGAAGGGAGGTTGGCTTGTGTGATGGTCTCGGCTGCATTAATATTTGAATATTTTGTAGTGTAATTCTGTGTGACATTAGCTCTTCACACATTAAAAGTTTGCATTATATCAGTTGCATAGTTGAAGTTGCTTCTGAAGTTTAAAAGTACAGGTTTCACTGCAGTGCAGTTTAGAGACTAGACCACATGTCTCAGGCATCGTCGTCATAACATTGAAGGAAGCAGCCTGCGACAAACTTCCAGTAAACTGAGTGGACTCAGTCTGGTCCATCACGGGCACAGCCCTCTCCACCAGCAAAAGCATCTACATGTGGTGCTGCCTCAAGAAGGTGGCATCAATCATTAAGGATTCCCACCAGCTTGATTATGCCCTCTTCTAGGTGCACTAAAGCCCGGGCTTTAGCAAGTTCGAAAAAAGAAAATCCCAACGTTTTGAATAACTACCTTAAAGTTTATGTAGAAACAAGGAACTGGAGATGCTGGTTTACCAAGGAAAGACACAAAATGCTGGAGTAACTCAGGGGGAAAGGCAGCATCCCTGTAGAACATAAATAGGCGACGTCTTCAGACTGTGCCTAGTGCTCAAATATGAACCAATATTTTTGTAAAACTAAAAACAAATTGTTCATTAATCTAATTCTAATTGGTTGCATATTGCTCAATCTTTACTGCAATTCGAGTATTGCTGGAGATCATTTTCCTTAAGCAACTTCGACAATAATTAATTATACGAAGGGCTCATGCAAGTAAAGAATGATAGCCACAGTATTAAATCTCAAAATATAAAGCATGCGGGAAATGCTACATACATCAACATGCAGTTAAGAGTCTGACATGTGTTGGCCCAGAGGAGCCAATAGCAATTCATTGCACTACATCAGGCAAAATTAGATACAGAAATGAAAGCATGAATCCAACAAAAAGTCCTCAATCTTGGTCATGTAGTCAGTCCCAACACAGCACACTGTAAAAATCTTGTGGGAGGATGTTAGCTGTGACACTTTCTAACAGACCCAGAAGCTCTAGCATTAATCATCTTTTCATTATCACTCAGGGCAAATGAAAACCCGAAGAACAGAAGCAGAAGCTGCTGAAAACTAACCAAACATTGAATAATGAAAGGCACAAAGTGCTGGAGTAATTCAGCAGGTCAGATGGCATCTCTGGTTGGCCACATTTTCTCCAGATAATGATCTGGAGAAGAATCCCGACCCAAAACATCACCTATCCATGTTTTCCAGAGATGCTGTCTGACCCGCTGACTTACTCCAACACAATGTCATTTTGTAAACCAGCAGCTGCACTTCCTTGTGACTACAAAATAATGAAAGGTCCTGTTGTTCTTCAGAAGGAAAGAGGACAACTTATGCTTCCTGTTGCAACAAATAACCTGCTGGACAATGTCAACAGGTCAAGCAGCATCCGTGGGGGAGGAAGGATTTTTGACATTTTGTTCCGAAAACTTGCATCAGGTTTTCGGGTTTCGAAAATTCCTTTCCCCAAGTTCCTCCAGCATATTGTTTCCATATTCCGGTATTTGTCTCTCCGTTTTATGCTTCTTTGTGTTTGGTTCAAGAACTGTACTTAGTTTAGTTTAGTTTAGTTTAGTTTATTATAATTGTAATGAGATGCTGTGAAAAGTGTTTTGTTGCATGCTATTCAGACCATACATGATTACAACCAGCTGTCCAGAGTGTACAGAAACAAGATAAAGGACATAATGTTTAGCGCAAGATAAAATCCGATTAAAGATAGTTGGAAAGTCTCCAATGAGGTAAATGGGAGATGAGAACCGGTCTCTATTTGGTTAGAGGACGTTTCAGTTGCCTGATAACACTTGGAAAGAAACTGTCCCTGAATCTGGAGGTATGCAGTTACGTTTAGGTTCAGGTTTATTATTGTCACATGTATCGAGGTACAGTAAAAAGCTCTGTTTTGCATGATATCCAAACAGATCAGATATAATTCACATAGATATAATCAAGTCAAACTCAAATACAGTAGATAGAGGAAAGGGGAAGTTACAGAGTGCAAAATAGAGTTACCAATAAAGTTCACTTGGTTTACCAGAAACCTGCATGAGAGGTTTAACTTTAGTCATTAATCCATCACAACATTCTCGGATTTGACCAGATCAACATCTGCTTAGTGAGCACGTCAACCAAATACGCAATCTGTTTTGTCATTCTTGTGGCAGGCATTTTAAACCAAGGATTATTTCGGCAGGTTGTAGGTGCAGAAGAGATACATTAGAATTTACATAATTTACCTTCAACATGCAAGAAATGTTCAGGATTTTTTTTTAAACTGATGAACCAGGTTTGAATCCTTCATCTTCCCTTGCCACATTCATTTTAATCAAAGAATGACTCTTTTTTTAAAGGTTTATTCCACATAACGTGTTACACACAGGTAGGCAAACTCCTCCCAGGTCTCCTCAAATAGGAAACGTGCAAAAGTGCCCTGATAAACCTACACATACAGATAGTAAGTAAGTAAGTAAGTACATTTTATTTATATAGCACGTTTAAATCAACTCGCGTTGAAACTTAAGTGCTTTACATAGAAGAAATAATTAAGTTTCTGTACATAACCATATAACCATATAACAATTACAGCACGGAAACAGGCCATCTCGACCCTTCTAGTCAACACATAATCTCCCCTAGTCCCATATACCTGCGCTCAGACCATAACCCTCCATTCCTTTCCCGTCCATATAACTATCCAATTTATTTTTAAATGATAAAAACGAACCTGCCTCCACCACCTTCACTGGAAGCTCATTCCACACAGCTACCACTCTCTGAGTAAAGAAGTTCCCCCTCATGTTACCCCTAAACTTCAGTCCCTTAATTCTCAAGTCATGTCCCCTTGTTTGAATCTTCCCTACTCTCAGTGGGAAAAGCTTTTCCACGTCAACTCTGTCTATCCCTCTCATCATTTTAAAAACCTCTATCAAGTCCCCCCTTAACCTTCTGCACTCCAAAGAATAAAGCCCTAACTTGTTCAACCTTTCTCTGTAACTTAGTTGCTGAAACCCAGGCAACATTCTAGTAAAATCCATAGAAAAATTTAAACACGACACATTATAGAATTCAATATGAACGTCCCCCCGCAACAGAATCAAAATGTTCCACTGTGGGGAAAGGCACCAGAAAGTTCAGTCCTCTTCCTCTGTGACCGGGGCCTATTTGTGGCCTCTGCAGCCTGTCCGATGTTTTCAGGCCCTCTTGTCGGGAAGATGGAACTCCGGCGTCAGGTGAACACTCCTCAGCGGCTTGGAATGTCTGGAGCGGCAGCTTCCTCCCCGGAGACCGCGGCACCCGAAGTCCTCAGGCCGCGCTGGTTAAAGCTCCGACTCTGGCGATCTCGGATCCCAGGCTCCACGGTGTTTTAAATCCAGCGCTGCCCGCGGCTGGACGCCCACAGCCACAGCTGCTCGGATGTTGGAGTCGGCGGTCACTGCACTCCGGAGCTTACTGTACGGCGATCCGGGTAGGGCATCGTCCGCTACGTGATGGTGTCCCAGTGCTGTGCTGCCGTCGAAGCTGGGGTTCTGGCCGGTCCCGACAGGAAACGCCGCTCCAGTCCGATGGTAGGCCGCGAGGAAGGGGTGAAGAAGCAGGTAAGGACTAGGAAATAAAGTTTCCCCCTTCCCCTCCCCCCACCCACCAAATAAAAGAAGACCTCCAACTAACATTTTGTTTTTAACAGGACTAAAAATAAAAATAAAAAAAGGTGAAAGGATGGACTGCAGGCAGAGCAGCCATACACAACGGCGCCCCACTCCTGCAGTCCGCCATCTTCTAGATAAGCCACTATTTCTATGGGGCAAGCATTTCACGTGCTTATTTCACTATGCAACAGGTTATATTTAATGAAGCAAAGTACCTATAAGATTTTTGTATCATTTTTAAGTAAAAAACATTTCTGTTTTTACTTACCTAACATTCTGAGCTGGAAAAGGTATTCAATTATATGACCATGCATGATACCTTATGATAGGTGTTAGAAAAAATATAGTGCATGATACTTATGCACAACTTTTAAAGTTTATGGGCTAATTAGCCTTTGTAAATTGGCCCCAGAGTGTAAAGGGGCTGTCCCACTGCGGCGACCTAATCTGCGTGTTTAGACGATTTTACCCTCGACTAAAACTCGCAGCATGGTCGACACGTGGTCCTAGGAGGTCCTATGAGGTGACTGGAACTCTCCTTCATGCTCGAGGGAAGTTTCCGAATACTCGCGGCCTCAGCATGTTGAAATATTTTCCACAAGTAAAATTTGGTCGGCATGGTTCTTTTTAACTCATAGTGCAGTGGAGTGGCTATTTAGTTACAGGCAATCGAGGGCAGCCACAGGCAATCTCCTTCGCTGACTGGGCATTTTGATTGGCTCATTGATGTTTTCAGGACCAAGGAAAACCGACCAGTAAGTAAAATGCCCGCTAAAATTGATTATACTTCTTAAAAGTGTCTCCACTCCTTCTCTAACCCCCCCCCCCCCCTATAAAGGACTTACCGTACACTGTGCAGCCGTCTTTTACCTTCCTCTTCATCGCGGGTCTGAATTTCAGACAGCACTCCGTGTGTGTGTGTGTGTGTGTGTGTGTGCGTGCGTGTGCGCGCACGTGCGTGGTCGGTCGATCCAACTTGAGGTTTTCCAGGCAAGTGCCCTCGAGCTTGAAGGTCGAATAAAGATGAAGACAAGGTGGAGGAGAAATTAAGGCTGATAAGTAGGTTTAACCAGGAGTTGAAAGAGAAGAAGGAAAAAAACTAAGGCATTGCTCCAGTCTTTAAAGACATGGGACCTAATTCATTTGATTTGGTAATGATTAATGAACCAGATTTAGTTAGCGGCCCAACGGTATGTGAAATTTATCTAATAGCAATCATAATGTGATCGAGTTCAATGTAGTGTTCAAAAAGAAGTATGAAACAGTTATTAAATTTCTAGAATTAGAAAGGGCTGACATCGAAGCAATGAGATACAGGCTGCCCACATTAAACTGGGCAAAACTGACAGTGGATAAAATTACTCAAGACCAGTGAATGGCATTTGAAAAAAAAGGTCACACAATTAGTAAATATGCAAGGGCTCTACCGGATAACATAAACATGAACAACTTTAATGCTATATTGTAATGTAAGGAACAATATAGCATTAAAGTTAAAAAAATACACATAAAGATAATTAGTACAGATTCGGACAACAGGAAGTAACCCTCTACCATCATTTAATTTAGTTTAGTTTAGAGATACAGCGCGGAAACAGGCCATTCGGCCCACCGAGTCCACACCGACCAGTGATCCCCGTACACTAACACTATCCTACACACTAGGGACAATTTATAATTTTTACCAAAGCCAATTAACCTACAAATCTGTACGTCTTTACAGTGTTGGAGTGAACTGGATCTCCCAAATAAAATCCAGGCGATCGCGGGGAGATAATACAAACTCCGTACAAACCGCCCCCGTAGTCAGGATTGAACCTGGGTCTCTGACGCTGTAAGACAGCAACTCTACCGCTGCACCTCCATGACGCCTGAGTAGTTATATTTTCTGATTTTGGAACTTTTGGAAAAATAGACACCATATAAGATGAGGCAGGGAAACGAGGGAATTATAAAGATTGTTTATCCTAACATTCTTTGTTGGAATCTTTAATTCATGTTGGAGCGGCTGGAAACTTAAAAAAAAAATAGACCGTAGACGTAGATGATTAATTTGGATTAATAAAGAATACGGTTTAGTTGGTGACTAATTGTTTTTGAAGATAAACAAAATTCCATAGATTAATGAACCAGAAGAATATGCAAACCTGACACAAACAGCAGCTGAGGTCAGGATTGAACCCTATCTGATGGAGTTATGAGAAGCAGCACCATCATCTGCACCACTCTGCCACCCACATAAGTAGCAAGGAGAAAATAGTTCAGCCATTATCGAATAGCATGGCAGGCATGAGGGGCCAAATAGCTAACTCCTGCTCCTACTTCCAATGTTCTTAGTGAATAAGAGTCTATCCAGCATCTACAGTTCCTTCTTACACACTATCTATTTATGTCACTTAATTAATTGATTGGATCCTTTACAAGAGATTACCGATTAAGGGTAAAACTCATGAAATGGAAGGTAAATTAGGAAACTGACTGAACTGAACTGCAGGACACAGAAAATATGGATAATGGGTAGATTCCAAAACTGGCAACACATGACTAGTTATTTCCATAGGTAGTACCTACCACAGGAATATTAGAATCTGAGCAGTACAGAGGTGTCCATTTGGCATTTCAAATGTAGTCCAGCCGTTGCCATTTCTCAGCTCTTTCCCCATTGCACTGGAACTTTTCTTTCCTTCACATAATTCCCTGATTCCTTTTTGAAAACCACAATTGAATCAAAATCCCTTCAGGCATCACATTCCAAATCATAATCATGCAATGTGTGACAATTCTGTTTTTACTTGCTGCCTTTGGCTCTCCAGTCTAATTCTGCAGGTTCTTAAGTCATCATTCTAAGGACAAAGCTTCTCTTTTTTACTTTGTCCTGACATTTCAGAAATTGCATCTATCGACTTCTCCGAGCAATAATAATGACACGACTTTCCACAGTTTCTCTGATACACTTCTTTACCAAAGGGTGGTGGATGTATGGAACAAGTTGCCGGAGGAGGTAGTTCAGGCAGGTACTATTGTTTAAGAAATATTTAGGCAGATACATGGATAGGGTAGGTTCAGAGGAATATAGGTCAAATGCAGGCAGGTGGGACTATTGTAAACGGGGCATGTTGGCTGGCATGGGCAAGTTGGGCCAAAGGCCCTGTTTCCACACTGTAACTGCAACTATAGTTATGCTCTATAACTCTATGACAAGGTCATCAACAATTAACATTAATTTGGCTTTTTGCTCCATACATGCTGCCTGGCCCTCTGGAGATAATTCCAGCATTTCTTATGTGTTCCCTGAGCAATCCTCTCTACGTGGAGACACAGTAAAATACAGACGCTGAAATCTTGAGCAAAACACATACTGCTGGAGGAGTTCAGTGGGTTAAGCAGCATCTGTGGAGGGAATGGATAGGTGATATACTGGGTCGGGACCCTACTTCAGACATATACATATATACACATACATGAGCGCACACGCACACACACACACATAAAATAAATTGATTGTGGGGAGGTTTGATGCATATAATTAATTGCTTCTTCATATTTTCTTTCAAGATGGCAAGATGCAATTATATTTCTGCTATTTAATGAGCAGCCATGATGACGCCAACATTTCAATCCATTCTTTTCGGACTTCATGCTTTTGTTTTGTACTATGTTTTTTTTTAATTTATTGACCTTTTTTTGTTGTTTGTCATGTTATCTATTGAGTACAGTGTTTACACAATCTGTTGTGCAAGTAAGGATTTTATTGTTCCGTTTCGGTACATATGCCAATTGACTCTCGTCTCTCACTGTTGCTGGAACAACTTTCCCCTTGATTTTCTTTCGTTATTCCGAGTTCAGCGTTAGCCACTATACTGGAGAATGACAGCACAATTCTCCCATTAAACTAGGAACAGAAAGCTCTCTGTCATTTATAATGTTGTTATATAACTGGAATACGTTTTGCTGCTAGCTATATAAAGTCAGAACAGCGAGTACAGTTGATTTGGCACTGCTGTAGCAAATCCATTGGCAATAGGCATTCATTAAGGACAAAGTGAATGTGATATTTGAACAGCTCCCACAACTCAGAGCTTCAAGTGGGTGGTCTGACCAGATTGCACCTTGGTGCCAACATGCAAGAAGCATATGCCAACTCGTAGCACAGCAGGGCATAGTTTTCTGGTGTTAAGTTAGGAAGCACTTTACATAAATTTAGTACTCTTATGCAAATAACTGATGGATAAACTTTTAATTCGGGATTTTTAGAATTTTGCTTAAACAAAAGTATTTAGGAATACGAGACAGTGCTGCAGTACATGGAGTTAGGTTAATCAACAGAGATTGCACTGAATTAGGGAACAACCTAAAGGCTCTTGTTGCAATGTGACTAAAAGCAAGTTTAAAAAAAAATAGGTGATCGATAAGCTTGGCCTATTACATTAGAATATTTCTTTTGAAGTTCCACATTTAAAAAAAAAGTAATGTGGTTAAATTAATAAATGGTTAAAATTCAGGAATCTGAATGCAAGATAGCGACACTGCTCAAAAGCAGAATACTTTTAATTTGAGGAGTCACCAAATTTATTCTCTCACCCAGTCGGTCTCGGTTCTCTTTCACCATGCAGTCTCTTGATAAGAATCTTTAAAGGACTGCCAGTCTGCCATGATCCAACTGGGAAGAGCAATGTGATTTGCAGGATCAGACTAAACAGCAGCCTCTGCGGGAAAACAGCTTTCCTTGTTCTGCACAGTGATATTTTTTAGTAAACACTCATCCTGGGAAGCATCCCTATTGAAGCTCAGAGGCTTGATCAACAAAACATTGCCCCGGAAACTCAGAAAAAGCTCCTTGTTCTTTTTCAATGAGCACAAGATGATCTTTAGGGTTTGAAAAATCGTCGAAAAGATGATACCTCCGGCAATGGCAGTAGTACAAAGCTGAAGTGACAGCCTAGATAATGTAATAGAGTCTATGAGTGATTTTGAAACAATAGTCTCATTTCAGGGAAGTTATTAACTGCTGCAGCTTCATCCTTTCGTGTTGCTTGATTGTCTGAACCCTTGTGATGCTCTTCGTAACCTTGCCAGGAACCTATTTATCATTATAGTAATGAAGCTGCTGCTTCCAATGTTGGAGGAGGTCTAAAGTTATAACTGGACTATGGTGAGTTACTCAACTTTGTTCCATTATATAGCACAAAAAGGGAATAAATGAAGGGGGTTATTGCATCTACCGTTACAGACTGAGGCACACATGAACTATAATGCGAGAAAGAGAGGAAATTTAACCTCAAGATTCAAGGGTGCTTAATTGTCGTATGTATTGACAACGGAACAATGAAATCCTTACATTCAGCAGCAAAACAGGCCTGTAAACACGATACTCATAGAAAACTCATCGGGCAGCACGATGGCGCAGCGGCAGAGTTGCTGCCTTACAGCGCTTGCAGCGCTGGAGAACTGGGTTCGATCCTGACTACGGGTGCTGTCTGTATGGAGTTTGTACGTTCTCCCCGTGACCGCGTGGGTTTTCTCCGAGATCTTCGGTTTCCCCCCACACTCCAAAGACGTACAGTTTAGTAAATGTAAAAATTGTCCCTAGTGTTTGTAGAATAGTGTTAATATGTGGCAATTGCTGGTCAGCACGGACTCGGTGGGCCGAAGGGCTTGTTTATGCGCTGTACCTCTAAAACTAAAACTAAACCTAAAACATATAATAAACAAAAAGAAAATTCAATAAATGAATAAACCCAATATTATTATTTAAAAAAACAAAGTCTTTAGTGCAACCAAGACAGTCCATACTGTGTAGTTGTGTTTGTGGTGGTCAAGAGCCTGATGGTTGTTGGGAAGAAGCTGTTCCTGAACCTGGAGGTCATGGGTTTTCCCAAATCCTAACTTGTTTTTCAGAAACATTGTGTTATTAAACTTTTCAAAAATGAATTTAAGCCCGTGAAATGGTGTGATTTTTAACACAAGCTGAAGTTGTTGAATTGGTAACTGGAAAACATAAATTTAAAAGTCATCCAAAGAACTAGGGGAGAGGTCAGAAGAATGTTTTTAATGGAGGGTTACTTATATTCTACCAAACCAGAAACAGATGGAAAATAATATGTAATAATTTTAATAAAGTAAATGGATAAAGATTTGAACAAAAAATTAAATATGGTCAGGAAGAGGTAGAATGTTAGTTCTTTCAGATGTGTCGAAAGTGGCATAATTAATCATACGGCACCTATCTGTGCCTCAAGAATTGGTTCAACATCAATGTAATGAATTATCTTCTTTACTTAAACAACCCAGTACTTTTACTTACCCTAATGCACCTCAACCAACATGGAAAGTGATCTAAGAGTTAACCACATCTCAAACCCTATTAAGTAGGTACAATATTTCTCATTTCTTGTTTTATCAGATTAGTCACTCGACATAAAGCAACCCACTGTTTCTTTTCAACACTACACCTTAAACTTTTACCATAGGCTTGAAAGCAGGGGCGTGTGATTTGTGATGCGGAGGTGTGATAGGTTGTTCCTGTGTAGATTGCTTTAATAACTACAGCACAGAACGGCTGATAATACAATGACACAGGTGGATTCCCTTATTAACATGCGGAAATCAAACAAAACTACCTTTGCTACTCTCGTGATAACAAGAACATTGCATTCCCAACCTCCTCCTCACCCCTGCAACACCCAATAGTTAATCATGTTATGCAGGTGTTTTTTTTTACAGAGACGTATTCCAGGAAATTGAATTAGACCACAACAAAAAAAGCAAGGTTATCAGTGGAAAGAATATTATGCCATCATTCTTCACAAGATAGCAGGGGCATTGTTTTGGCAGAAATAAATACCGTTTCTTTCTAATACCTGTATCTCACAACAGCCATGTACTTATCCAGTTCCATTACTATCTTCTAAAATGCTGTTTGCTGCACAGACCTTCCTGAACCACAGTGCCCCTAAATCTGTTGTTCATTTACACAGATAACGATGGCAGGGCTTTTGCTCAGTGATCAGTGCCTTGCTTAAGCGAGTTAATCTTGTTTTACAGCTGAATTATTTTGTCTCCTGCAGGCTGCGATTATGTACAAAGATATTGTGTTCGTGGGAGCGGATCTTTCAACGAGAGATCGTGTGGTCAGATAACCCTGTGAACTGGTCTGTTGCCGCAATGGATGAGCAACAGTTTCCTCGCCCGAGTAATTTGTCTTTTGAGATGGCAGCAGATAACATGCAGATTAACTGGTAGAGTGTCAGTGATATTAAGATATACGTTCCATCCCGCTCCGCCACCCCCACAACAACCAGCTGTTTCCTACACAATGCATACAAAGCTTCGGCCTTGCTTCAGTGCAACTTGTCGATACTCAGTTATAAAAATAAATTGAGCTGTTTGTTCCTCAATATTCCAAAGTGCATACAATTAACAAAGCAAACTGTCTATTTTTTCTAAAAAGTCGTCATGGGAAGAATCTCAGGGCTGTGGATGCCAATGTAAGTTTTTGAGATGAATGAATAGTTTGACCAAAAAGAAAAGATATTAATTCAATGGTTAGCAAACTATGTCCCTTCATCCCACAGGGTGAAATGCAGCACAAGTCACCTCTTAATAACTGTGACTGTTCCCATAGATCCTGCGTTATCACAATCTCAAGGTGCCACGTGTTATTAAATGAATGTGTGAAACAGCTTGAATTAATGATCTCTCACCCTGTACAGGGGCTGTAGCTTAAAAAGGAGGAAAACCCAATTCACCTGCCCTTTGTCTCCATGAGATCTGAATTTAACAGATTCTGACCTCCAAAGCTGGGTCAAAATTTTTCTGGAACAGTATTATATAAAACAGAGAGGGGCTTCTTTCGGGTTATATAAAGTGCAACTTCAAACATTAGGAGGTTGTTTCAACATTAATCACATTGGCTTGTACTTTGTGTGCATACAATACGCAATCTGTACCAAATACTATACCTGCACGATTTGATTCACTTTGAGCACAAAGAATACAAAAATAGAATGTGCAGTGCCTGCAAAAATTGCATTTGCAGAGTCAGAAATTCTATTCATTATAGCATGTTGCAAAATAATATTTCAACATTAATACATCCATGAGGTTGAGTGCCTGATTTTGATTCAACGTTTAGAATTTAATGTTTATTGTTAAACATGCATGCCGAGAAACTGGATCGCAAAGCACCCATTTTTCAAGTGTTAATCATGCAAATGTCAAGCTTTACTCTAAGTAAATCGAGCCAGTGATTATTTGGACGAGGACATGTGCCAATTGCAAAATTGAATCAGAAACTTCCCTTTGCAATCTATGTTAGTGCACTCAACTCTTTCCCCTGCATCGGGCAGCAACAAATGGTATAATTATTTGAATAACTGCTGAAAGCTTCACACTAAAATTGTTATGGAGCAATTTTGAGAGAATAAGGAGCACATGTTACTGGGTTGTGGCATTTCTCAGTATTTAAAGGGTCACAATGGCAAAAAAGACTCAGCTGACCAGCTTCAGAACACACTGCACACTGCTCAAACACCTCACAAAGTCCACTGATTAACAGGGAGTGTTCCTTCAGCGTTGTTCTTTCATGTTATTAAAATAAAATTTATTCAGAATAAATAAATACAAAACATAATCTGTGCATAAAACTCTTCATACCGTCCCAGCAGCTCTATTTTAGACTTTAGAGAGATACAGTGCGGAAACATGCCCTTTATCCCACCAAATCTGCACCGACCAGCGATCACCCCATGCACTGGCACTGTCCAACACACCAGGGACAAATTACAATTTTTATCGAAGCCAATTAACCTACAAACCTGTACGTCTTTGGAGTGTGGGAGGAAACGGGAGCACTCGGAGACAACCCACCCAGTCACAGGGATAACGTAAAAAACACCGAACAGACAGTACCCGTTGGCGGGATCGAACCTGCGTCTCTGACACTGTAAGGAAGCTGCTCTGCGGCTACACCATTATGCCACCCACTATATGCATTCAATAGGGTCGTAGTTAGTAGCGTTCGCACCTATCTTTAAACAAAACACCCGTGACACTCATCCCCTGATGTGATATCCCATCACTTGTTTCAGGGGTGTCCCCACTGGACTCTGCTGCTTAATGTCCAGCAGTCGGAAGGACCTGAGACTCTGGTCCTCCCCCAAACAGTCTTGGCGTTGGCTGCACCCGGCTTCAGTGCGTCCCTCAGCACGTAATTTTATAGTCTAGAAAGGGCCAGTCGGCGATATTCCCTGGTGGACATCTCACTGTGCTGTGAGACGAACATGAGTCTTTCACCGAGTGGATGGTCTTCCAGCAGCACTCGATGTCTGACATTTGGATGTCCGTCTTTGCTTGAAGACCAGCATTTTGTTGACATTATTGACAGCAATTCACACTGGAAGCATCGTTATGGCCATGGCTGAACAATCAGAGTGGGTGAGCAACCTCACTGTTAGGCATAGGGTGTCAATTAGAAGATAACAGGCAATTGCACCTTTTGTATTTTTCCCCTTTATCACTTAAATTTAGGATGAAGACTAGGGTAAAGGCCTACCAATGAGTCTTCAGAGACATCACATTCTGCTACATGACTACCATAAACAATTTTATAGACATTTGGCAAATGGATAGAAAAGGTTTTAAGCGATATGGGTCAAATGTTGGCAAAGAGGACTAGTAAAGATGGGCTACTTGGTCGGCATCGACAAGTTGGGCCAAACAGCCTATTTTCATGCCGTATGACTCCATGAACAATGTATTGGCAAGGTTAGGTTTTTCCAAAGCTGTCACTTAGATTTAGTTGACAGTGTTCACAGAAATCTTCAGCCAAGCTCTTGTGCCTGGAATCCTTTCTCTGTGGAAATCAAGGTCACATTGACTCTCTACTTCCTTGCCACAGGATCCTTCCAAGCAGCTGCAGTAAATGTATGCCTCTTCTCAAGTTGCTGTTCATTGTTGGTTTGGGAGGAAACCCCAGCAGTGTATTTGTGAAGAAATTATTGTACTTACTTTGGTTCCATTAAGAAACAAGGATCGGCTTGGGCACTGGGAACTGCCAACACTGCTGACTTCCAAAAGCTTGCAGTTAGCTCCTGATTGTTCTTTTATAACTGCAAGAGATCCAAAGGAGAACAGAGACCTTTTCATCAATAAGGCAACTTACACCTTTCTCAACGACTGGTGTGGTATGCATTTTGAAAGTAAAGGGCCTGTCCCACTTGGGAGACCTCCACCGCGTGTGCCGGCGACCTTAAGCGACTAAAAAAAATCAAGGTCGTGGTGATCTACGACCTCCTACGATCTTCCTCGACAATGTGTACGATCTCCTAACGACTATGTTGAAGACCTCCCTCAACTATGAAGAAGACCTCCTTCGACTATATTGAAGACTGGCTTGGACCCTGTACGTTTTACTCGAGGATGGTCTCTGGCAAATTGGTCCGCGAATGAGCACGACCCCCTTCGACCTCAGAGGACCACACCAAAAATCAACAATGACCAGTGACGATTAACTACAACTCAAATGATCACCTGATAAAATTATGTCATGTCTGCAATTTTTTCTCATTAAAAAATGCCTCCCAGGTTTTTTTTAATCATTCTGAACCATGCAAACAAGGAAGGAACTAGTTTGGAGGATGTTAGTAAAAATACAACCACTGCTGTTTGCAGTAGCCCTTTTGCTTCAGCAAGAAAGACAGAAGGGGAAGAGCAAGGGTGAAGAGGAAACACAAGAAAAGGTCTCAATGGGTGAATGGAGATGATGTGATTGTCAGTCCCAGTACACCAGATGACTGGAAGAGAGTGGCGCTGGGCTTTGTCAAATGATGGAACTTTAAGCACACATGTGGGGCAGTGGATGGCAAGCATGCCATTCTTGTCCCTGTCCCTGTACCCCTCATTTTCCTTATCGTACAGGATGGCATTCTGCTGGAACCATTCCTCAAGGTCCCCCTACTGCTGCCTGGTGAAGGTGTAAGGCATAACCTTCCTCCAGCCCTCCCTCACCACCAATGGGGCATCTGCCTCTGATGCTGTGTCAGACACAGGAGAAAGGGCTGCTTTGCTGCCTTCAAATGAGGCAGTGAAGGATGGGGTGGTGGTGGGGACATTTACTACCACCCTGGTCTCCTCCTCCAGGGGTCTCTCATGCAGGGCTACCTCCTCCTGCACTATCACCTCCTGTGGCATCACCTCCTGCCACTCCTCCTCTTAGGTGGGCAACACCTGCATGGCAGGTTTTTTTGAGGGTTGTGCCCTCCCCCTGCGCTGCTGCCTTTTTGGTGCCATCTCTAAAACACAAGTCTCCTCCCCAAAAAACTCTAGCTATGAATGAACATGCCCTGGAGTGATAAAGGTCATATGTTACCGTTTAAATTACCTTTTATTTCTACTGCCCTTTTTTTTACCCCGGAGCTATCACCTTCGAGTACCTACGACTAGCATCACGACCTACTACGACCGACTTTGACTAGACCTACGATTAAAAAAGTATCGATTTTTCCCACGGCGACATATTTTTAGTCAATTTTTAACATCTTGAAAAATACATCACGACCTAGCTGATGCCTCGACTACGACCACTCTCGACCATGAAGTAGAGTGACGAAGACCTCCTACGACCTCGTGGCGACCTTGCCGCGACTGTGGGTCGTTGGCAAGGTCGCCAGAAATCGCAGTGGAGGTCGCTCAAGTGGGACAGGGGCTTAATTTCATGAAAGTGGTTGGCATATTTATAGGAAGGACACAACTCCTTCATTCAGAGAGCGGCCACACTGCTGAACATATTCAACAGGCATTGATACCAGGAAGGATGTATCGTGGAGACAATGACTCCCCATCATTTGCTTGGATCTCATTCTCCAATATATTCAGCTGAGCAAAGACACAAGAGCCACACAAGCACCAGAGAAATGGTGAAATACACTGTTGGTCTCTTCAAGGTGAGATTTTGATGCATGTATCAGTCTGGGAGCATCCCACAGTAAACTCTAAGCCTTTACATCCAAGTTAAGACTACATCTTTAAAAACATTGAACAAGGAGGTTACAAGGCCACTCTAAAAATGTGGCAACTCTTGTTTTTCTGCCTCAGTGAAATCTACTCTTGTACTTAAGTATAATTGTGCCTATGTATACTATAATTTTTACTGAACAGTGTGCAAGAAAGGAATTTCACTGTACCTCGGTACAGTGCTCCATTGATGTGATGTAAAGTACCATTGACGTGAAAATTGGACACAAGGAATTGCACATCTTTAGTTTAGTTTTTATATTCAAAGATACAGCGTGGAAACAAGCCCTTCAGCCCACCGAGTTTGCGCCGACCACAATCACCCATATACTACTTCCATCCTACAGATAAGGGACAATTTATAGGAGCCAATTAACCTACAGGCCCTTACGTCTTTGGAATGTGGGAGAAAACCGGAGCACCCTGAGAAAACCCACAGAGAGAATGTAAAACTCCGTACAGGCAGCACCCTTAGTCAGGATCTCTGGCACTGTATGGGAGCAATTCTACCGCTGCACCACTGTGCTGTCCTGTTGCATGTTGCAATCTTAAGCAATTAAACTATTCAGTGGATCAGGCAACATCTCTAGAAGACACGGATAGGTGACGTTTCGGTTCAGGACCCTTCTTCAGCCAAGACTTCATTGCTGTGCACCTTACAGCAAAAACCAAAGATATCACTCAATACCAGAGGAAGAGTCTAATGGAGACTGAAGCTTGTGGGATACAAAATGGAGCCCGAGGTGCAGCAGGAGTAAACAGAGCAGGGGGAAGGCAGCGGCAAACAGAAGGTGTCCTTGTTCAGCAACCGTGGACTAATTTCCCAGATGAAAAGAGAATAGCTTTGTTGCGATGGGCTCAAGGCATTCCTGATAGAGAGATGCTTCTCTGAAATCATAAATCCCAATGCAATCCAGAACACAATGCATCAATAATCTGGCAGGGCAGTCCTGATAGAAACATAGAAACATAGAAATTAGGTGCAGGAGTAGGCCATTCAGCCCTTCGAGCTTGCACCGCCATTCAATATGATCATGGCTGATCATCCAACTCAGTATCCCGTACCTGCCTTCTCTCCATACCCCCTGATCCCTTTAGCCACAAGGGCCACATCTAACGCCCTCTTAAACATAGCCAATGAACTGGCCTCAACTACCTTCTGTGGCAGAGAATTCCAGAGATTCACCACTCTCTGTGTGAAAAATGTTTTTCTCATCTCGGTCCTAAAAGATTTCCCCTTTATCCTTAAACTGTGACCCCTTGTTCTGGACTTCCCCAACATCGGGAACAATCTTCCTGCATCTAGCCTGTCCAACCCCTTAAGAATGTTGTAAGTTTCTATAAGATCCCCCCTCAATCTTCTGATGACACATTATAATCCCTCACATCCTGTTCTGTTGGTCCAGTTGCACTGATTATGACATGAACAAAGGAATCCCTGCTTCAATTATTCAAAAGTTTTTGCTGAAGCATCTCTGTATTTCCTGATGAATGGCACCTTATTTAAATAACTCAAACTCCATAAAATATATTTCCTGTAAAATTCTCCACTCTCTAGGCTTAACCAAAAATGGCACACGGATTCCCGTGACAAATGAGGACATGAAATTTCTTTCTGCATTGCTCCACCCTGTGGGGATTCTTCCTCCTGGAACTCTTCTGCAGGTTGGTCCATTAGGTGTCCACACCTCTGTTGAAGAGAACCTTGCTCCCAGCTTTTATCACATTAACCCCATTTTTAGTTCAGAGACACAGCATGGAAACAAGCCCTTCGGCCCATCGAGTCCACACTGACCAATGACCCCCGTACATAAGTTCTATCCTACACACTAGGGACAATTTAGTGACATTGACCACCGGTTCACATCAGTTTTGTGTTAACCCACTTTCTCATCCACTTCCTATGTACTAGGGGTAATTTACAGAAGCCGATTAACCTACCAACCTGTGCGTCCTTAGAATGTGGGAAGAAACCGGAGCACCTAGAGAACACTCACACGGTCACAGGGAGAGCATGCAAACTCCGTACAGACAGCACCCGTGGTCAGGATCGAACCCGGGTTGGTGGGTATATGGAATGGGTTGCCAGAGGACGTAGTTGAGGCAGGTGCTCAGAGTCACAACATTTAAAAGACATTGGAATGATATATGGATACGAAAGGTTTGGGATGATATGGGCCAAATGCGGGTAGGTGGGACTAGTGGAGATGGTGTGGGCGAGTTGGGCCGAAGAGCCTGTTTGTGTGCTGTAAGAATCCATGACTGAGACTTACAAGTTCCTATAAGAGAAATTAAGAGGCTGCTTCCCCCTCTTTGGCAGCTTCTCTTGCCCTCATAGATACCGTATGGCTGTGATAGAGTGGCTTTAATAACTGGAGACTCAAGAGACTGAGGATCTAGAGTCTTGAGCAAGAAGAAAACAGCTGGAGGAACTCAGGGGGTCACAGTGGCACAGTGATGTTGCGGGTAGAGCTGCTGTTTCAGTGCTAGAGATTCACCTCGGGTTCTGTCTTTGTGGAGTTTTTATGCTCTCCTGTGACTATGGGTTTCTTCCAGGTGTTCCAGTTTATCTCCTTGACCCCAAAGACAGAGGTTTGTGGGTTAATTGGCATTTGTAAATGGCCCTGAGTGTGTGGTGAGTGATTGCGAATGTGGGATAAAATAAAAATTATGTGAATGGGTGATCGATAGTCAGCATGGATTCGGTGGGCCGAAGGGCCTGTTTCCAGGCTGTATCTTTCAATCAAGCAATCAAGTTGTGGAGGGAAATTGACAGACGATGTTTTGGGTCAGGACCCTTGATCACTCTAGTCTTGAGGATGGGTCTAAAACCTTGTCTGTCTATTTATCTCCACAGATGTTGCCTGACCTACTGACTCCCTCCAGCAGTTTATTTCTAGTCTTCAAAAATGATGTGCTTCCCTGAAGGCTGCTCAGAAGAGTTGGAAACTGCACTAGACTGAATTTGCTCCCACAGAGAATTCTACAAGCCTAGTTTAAGGGCTTATATCTGTGTGTAAACCAGCTGAAAACGATTTCACATTGGAGATTGTCCAATTTTACATTCTTTTTAATGACAATCTGATTTGGCATTAGTTCTAAACACGTTTAGTACACTAAATATGAATGGAATTTCTCTGCAACAGAATACCTCGTTCACTAATCTACCACTGGCATCCATTGTTATTAACATTTTATCAACAAGATGTATTTACTTAAAGATGGCTTGGAGATTGCCAGGAACCTAACTCTCCTCCAATCACAAATAGTCATGCTCCCTACTCAGTTGGCTTGCCAACAATCCAATATTGTGCTGGACTTTCTGGATTTGAAAGTTGTACACTCCCGATGACAGTGTTTTGCAGGGTAGCAATTGTCCCATAAATGCAGCACAGGCCCAGTGGGATGGGACCCCCAGCTGCAACTCCTTTAGAGGTGCAACCTGTGACAAGAGTGCTCAGTTTATCCTGATAGGAGGAAGAAATGCTGTGGGAGTTGTGAATGGAGACTCACCCCCTTCCTCCCACCTCTCCAACACAGCCCTAGTCCCTTGGACACAGCTATCCCCAGGCCAGCATCCTTGAGATTGAAGTTATGGCAGGTCCAGTTCCTTGGGAAGACCCAATGCCAGGCACGTCTCAGGTCAATCAATGGTTCTTTAGTGTCACATAAGAACTGGAGTGCAGACTGGACTTTGAAAATGGCACCAAAACATGGCGCCTCTTGCATGCGGAATCAGTGGACTATTTCTGTACACTTGCTAATCGGGAAGGTGCTTGGGTATGCCAATACTCTACTGGACTGTTCGTAAGAAAATAATTTCATTGTGCATTTGCATTCGCACATGTGACAATAAAACAACCATTGAATATGTGCAAATGGAGGGTGAAATTCTTTGTTTGCACACAGTTCAGTAAAGTATTAGCAAAGTGCACAGAAATAGTCCACTGAGACCATATTCAAGAGGTGCCAAGTTTAAGCACAATTTTCAAAGTCCCTACATGATGTTGTACCTGAGAACCACCCACTGACCGACACTTGGGCACTGTGGATCTGTCTGGTCACTAAGAGCTATTCTGGGTCAGCTCTCTCACTAACTACTTTCAAAGACACCTCTCAAAGAGCTATTGCACAGTGGGTTGTAAAACTGTTTGAATTACCATCCATGGCTTGGCCCCTCTCCCCGTTCTTACTTTTATTTTGATTCAACAACTTGTGTGTGAACCTAAGCGATTTCAAGATAAAGCTGATTACAGCAAAGGACAGTGGCTTTTGAAAATATACAAGGAGGAAATGTCCACACTCCTGAATTTGGGGAGTGGGAAATGTTTGTCATCTCAGATTAGGACGTGATTAGCTGACTTTTCAAAAGAAAACTCGATGTTGATGTATAGTCTGGTGTGTTCTTTACGAGTTTAACAGCCGGTTTTCAGGAATGAGTAACCAGCAGATTCTGGATTCTATTTTCTGTATTCTATTTTCATTCTCCCTCTTCACTTATTTTACACATTAGCTTCAGAAATATAAACAGAAAGCGCCCATGTAACCTATCATGCCTTCTTTTTCATTCATGGCTGATCTTTAACCTCAGCAAGACTTTCTTGCAATTATGTAGAAACAATGAACTACAGATATTGGTTCACCAAGGAAAAACACAAAATGCTGGAGTAACTCAGTGGGTCAGGCAGCATCCCTAAAGAACATGGACAGGTTACGTTTCGGGTTGGGCCACGTCGGATTCTACCTCGGCTTTAGTGCAGTCTCTGAACATTTTCATGTTTGAAAATCTTCAATTATAAGAGATAGTTTAGCACAAAGATCCGGTGGAATTTGACAGTGGTCCTGCCACAACCTGCATTTGAGAGTTGGAATATAATAGCCTACCACCACATATTATTTGCTTACAATTTGTTCCACTCATCCATTCCTCTGATTCATTTTTCCTTTCTTTCCTTCACATCCCATTTTGAACCAGCCATCCTATTCATCTCTTTACTGGCCTTTCTTACCTTCTGACCATCCGAAACCCTCTCAACAGACATGGGAGAAAGTGATTAAATTGCAGAGTAATATTAAAAACTGAGCATAGGAGGGCAGCATGCCGAAATGTTGAAACAAAGAACTGCAAATGCTGGTTTATTTAAAAAAAGACAGTTTAAGTTTAATGTGGACACAAATTGCTCGAGTAACTAAGCGGATGAGGCAGCATCTCTGGAAAGAAGGAATGGGCGAAGTTTCGGGTCGAGACCCTTCTTCAGACTGATGTTTAAGTTTAGTTCAGAGATAGACGTGGCACCAGGCCGTTCGTTCCACCGAGACCACATTGACTCGTTCCATCTACACATTAGGGACAATTTACAGAAGCAAATTAATCTACAAACCTGCACGTCTATGGGATGCGAGAGGACACAGTCACAGGCCGAATGTATATACAGACAGCATCCGCAGTCAGGATCGAGCCTGTAAGGAAGCAACTGTGCCGCCCACAATGCAGATAGACTCGAGAAGCTGAGATTCTTAGCCTTGAAGTGCAGGAGATGGGAGTGGGGGGGGGGGGGGGGGGGGGGGGGGGGGGGGGATCGGAGACACTTGATAAAACTCTGATGAATGTAGTTCCAATCATGACTATTGATTATTTCCATACATAGTTATTGTGCGTCAAGGTAAAAGTATAAAGTGTAGCACATTGTGTTTCACAATTTGAGCCACAGTTCCTTGAAAGTTTAGTTCCTTGATCTTTCACAATGGGTCAGTTTTATATCCTTTCCACGTCCACTCTATCTAGGCTGTTCATTATTCGCTAGGTTTCAATGCAAACCTTCCTCATCCTTCTAAGCTCCAGTGAGCAAAGGCCCAGAGCCTTCAAACACTCCTCATATCTTAATCCAATCATCCCTGGGATCATTCCCATAAACCTCCTCTGGACACACTCCAAAGCCAGCACATCCTCTGATATGGAGCCCTAAACAGCTCACAATATTCCAATAGATGCAAAAGGTGAATGATTGAAGCACGATCGGACTGACTATTAATGCAGAGGTGCATAATTATCATGCCTCTAATTTTGGAATGTTAAAAATGTTGAGTTCATAGAATTACAAGAACTCGTGATGTGCCACAGAATTTGCATTCACATTAACCAGCACCATAAAAAAGTCCCTTGTTTTTATTCTTACAAATGAACGTTGTACCTCTCTAGTTTTAATGCTTAGAACCTCTCACCTCAAGCATTTTGATTTAATCCAAGTACGATAGTGCAGATGATTTATTTTTATAATAACATGATTTTTAATATTGTTCTACTTGAACTAAGTGTCAAGAGATCCAACCCAATTCTGAATGTACTTATCTCCCCGGCAGGAATCTACCCAAAAATCAGCACTAATTGGCACCCTACCTCAGAGACAATAATGGCTAAGTGGGAGATTAAGAATCATACATTAATGCAACATAGATTGAGTTTTGTTTAGAGATACAGCGCGGAAACGGGCCCTTCGGCCCACCAAGTCCATGCCAGTCAGCGATCCCTGCACGCTAACATAATCCTACACACACTATGGAAAATAAGAGAGTTTGGTATTCTGAAAAACGCAAGGAATCATGGGATTGGTCAAAGGTCACTCGCTATAAAGAAAAAGCGAACAAAGCGCTGACAGTATAAACTGTCTATAAATTCTTATCTTTATTCCTGATTTATGTGTAAAAATATATTTCATCTGTGGATTGAGAGCGCCTGGTAGCGGGAGAGCGGGGTGTATCAGCAAGATAGAGGGGTCACATGCGAGTGAGAGACGGGGGGGGGGGAGACTGGACTGGCAGAGAGACATTCTCGGCAGCTGCACGCACACAGACCCGCGCCTCATCCGCAGCCAGGATTGAACCCAGGTCCCCCAGTGCCACAAGCGCTGCCGATCTGGAACTGGACCATCCATCCGTCGTGTCCCCCCGGTCCCTCCCTAGTGTCCCATCCCCGCCCAGGGGGCGGCCAGAGACGTCCGAACCATCGGGACACCCAGGCCCACAGCCAGCGTGCGGAGAAGCGTCAACTCCAGCTCAACTCTGCCTGTCCCACCGGGTTAACCAACAGCCCCGGACCGACGGGACAGCGACTCGGAGGAGCGGCGGCCCACAGTCCCACAGCCAGCGCGGAGAAGAAGTATCAACTCCAGCCCAACTCTGTTCCAACTCCCGACGGCCCGGGAAGCGCCAGCCGCACCCCACGCCCCACCCGGCGCCAGTGAAAGCCGAGCACCAGCCATCAATGAGGCACACACAAAATGCTGCAGCAACTCAGCAGGACAGACAGCATCCCCGGAGAAATGGAATGGGTGACGTTTCGGGTCAAGACCCTTCTCCAGATATGTTGCCTGACCCGCCGAGCCACCGCAGCACCCCTTGTGCATCCCCGCCGATAGCCACTGAACAAGGCGAGAGACGCTGTGCGGACGGGATGTCGAAGGATGAGAAGCCGAAGCAAAGAAGTGGAAGCTAAGATACCGAACGGAAACGATGCCGAAAAGCCAAATAACCGAAAGGGCACGATGCCGAAAAGCCAAATAACCGAAAGGACACGACGCCTAAACGCCAAATAACCGAAAGAGCACGTCGCCTAAAAGCCAAATAACCGAAAGGGCACAACGCCGAAAGGATACGAACCCGAACAGGCTCCACGTCGAAAGGACAATACACAGAATGGGACATGACGTCGAAAAGCCATCGAACGGACATGACGTCTCTGGGATTTGTCCAAGACCTTGTCAGCAATTGGTCCAGACCCCCGCGTCCATCACATCACTGGCCGGGAGAGACGGGTGGGTGGGGGGGATTTTTAATTTTCCTTTGCCGCATTTGGACTTTCCTGAATATAAATTAAAACCCTGTGTGATTGAACTTTTGGTTGATTTAACAAAATGATAATCCAAATTGGTTCCATAGATATTTACACCAACATCAATATCAGTGATATGACAGTAGTGGTCGATTTGCACTCGGCGATTTCCTTCGGGTTTGAAAAGTGGTCAGTTGTAGAGAAAAACATTATCACCCATTCCATCTCTCCAGAGATGCTGCCTATCCCGCTGAGTTACTCCAGCAATTTGCATCCACCTTCAGTGGAAACCAGCATCTGTAGTTCCTTCCTACACTGTTCTAGTAAATTTTGTCTGTGCTCCCTGCCGTGCTTTCGCGCTGTACAGTGCAGTGCCCAATATCCCAGCCTTAATGAAACCAATGTTTTAACAAAGTTCAACACAACCTCCTTGCCTTTATACCCTGCACCTTCAGTTACAAACCCGTGAAATAGTTGGCATTGTTGATACTGCATATTTTTTTTACAATTTCCCCTATCACCCTGGGTCTATTTCCTATTGGAAAGCAGAATATAGTTGATGGGGTTGGTTAGATCAGACGAAAGATGGTTCTGAAATTTGTTTAATTTCGCTCAATGCATTTGATAGAGGGTTTCTCTACAACTGACCCACTTTTCTAAGGAAATCACCAAACGCAAAACGACCAGTACTGTCATATCACTGAACCGACTCAGGGAGCTAAGATATTCTTTAAAAAAACAGTAATATTTTTTCGGCTTGTTTCTCGATTCACACCCAAAGGACCACTGGCCTTCAAGATTTCCAGTAGTTTATGTATTGTGGTAGTCAAAATATAATTGTTGCAGCATTAGTGTTGGTGTAAATATCTATAGAACCATTTGGTATATCATTTTGTTAAATCAACCGAATATTTCAATCACACGGGGTTTTATTTTATATTCAGGAAGTTCAAAAGCGGCGAAGGAAAATTAAAAATCCCCCACATCCTCCCGTCTCTCCCGGCCAGTGATGTGATGGACGCGGAGGTCTGGACCAATCGCTGACAAGGTCTCAGACAACTCCCGTCCCCGGAGACGTCCTGTCCATTTAGTGGCATTTCGACGTCATGTCCGTTCTGCATATTGTCCTTTCGGCGTGGAGTCCGTTCGGGTTCGTATCCTTTCGGCGTTGTGCCCTTTCACTCATTTGGCTTTTCGGCGTCGTGTCCATTCGGTTATTTGGCTTTTTGCCGTTGTTTCTGTTCGGTATCTTGGCTTCCACTTCTTCGCTTCAGCTTCTCGTACTTCGAAGTCCCATCCGGATACCATTGGAGCAGAGCTGAGCCGAGCCGGAGCCAGCGCCCCTACTCCGCGCCAGCTGCAAGTCCGTGGCCGCCACTGCTCCTGGCCTGCGCCCTGCTAGTCTAGGGCTGCCGGCCAACCAGGCTCGAAGGGTAGAGCTGTGTTGGACCCAGCGCCTCCCCCCCACGCCAGTTGCAGGTCCCCGCCAGCCCAGGGCCACCCCGGACACCCCCGGACATGGACAGGCCAACCGGGAGGAGACGGGGACAGCCCAGTAGCAACTCAACAGCGCCCGCAGCGGCGGAGACCCGGACTATGGACGAAACGCAGGCCTGCACACAACATAGCACCACAGTGACCTATGACCTGGGCATGCGCAGTTGGAATACCAAACTCGCTTATTTACATTTATACCAAGCCAATTAAGTTACAAACCAGTACTTCTCCGGAGGGTGGGATGAAAACCAGAGCACCCGGGGAAATCCCAGGCAGTTCATGGGGAGAACATAAAACTCCGTACAGACAGCGCCCGTAGTCACGATCGGACCCGGGTCTCTGTCAGGTGCTGTTAAGCAGCAATTCTCCTGCTGTGCCACCCTGTCGCCCTCAGAAAATGGATAAAGTAGGGCTGCAATAAATGGATAAAGTAGCAGGAGCTTTACATCAATATGTAGTGACTGAAGGCAAAAGCTGGGAAAATAAAGTGGAAATATTATTAAAGTCTGAAAAAGGGGTCCCCACCCAAAATATCACCTATTCATGTTCCCCAAGGATGCTCACTGACCTTCAGCACTTTGTGTCTTTTTTTGTAAAAATCCATCTGCAGTTCCTTGTTTCTCCTAGAAATAATATTTGTTTTCCTCACTTCAACGAGCTCAACAGACAAATGTTAGTTAAAAAAAATTAATAAACTAGTTGGTAGGTAGAGGATTACTCCCAAACAATTAGTCCTATCAAACGCAGGTTTCTAAAATATTTTATAAGCTCCCAATCCCTCGTTAATAAAAGACATTCTTTATTACTTTTGCTGTAAAGGCAGGGATCATATTTTTGGATCACCTGAATTATTTAACGGCTTCAATCTGCATATTTTATAAAGGTTATAAAATCCTTCCAGAATCTGTTAATATCATTGACACTAACTGTAATTCAGCTGGAATTACTGGTAAAAACTCTTTAGACGACCAATTTACCATATAACATTCTGGAGCCCGTGATCAGCAACTCATTAGGGTGTACAGACAAATACTAATAAATATGTCAGCCTTTACGTGATCGTTAAAAGGGCACAACATGCTGGAGTGACTCAGTGGGCCAGGCTGCGTCTCAGGAGAACATGGATAGGTGATGTTACGGGTTGGGACCTTTCTTCACCTATCCGGCCCATAACATCACCTATCCATGTTCTCAAGAGATGCTGCCTGGCCCTACGAGTTACTACAGCAGTCTGTGTCCTGTTGTCTAAAGCAGCATCTGTGGTTCTTTGTATCTACTCTTTCACTTGAGTGCCCTCAGTCTCTGTCCTTCACCAACATAACGTGAGGACTTGATGCTGTTGGGCATGGTTGTTATTACATGACAATCAAAGGATTACAGCTTTACTTGGCACTGAAAAGAATTGCTGACCCTATAAAGATGCCGACCATGATAGGTGATTCCTAGAAATTAGTCAGCCCCTTGTCAGTCTCGTTAACACATCCTGAAAACACACAGGAGTCAGTGCTACACCGTGAACCGTATTAATAGTAGATAATAATCTTTGGCATAATTTTTCAAATGAAATGATAGACGCTCCGGATAACCACAGGACAAAGGTCACTAGATGTTCGAAAGTCAGAGTCAACATTTGCTGACATGCTTCAAAAGCAAATCTCAGTTCGTTCAAAGATAGACGCAAAATGCTGGAGCAAACCAGCGGGTCAGGCAGCATCTCTGGAGAATTCCTTCAACCCACCCACAGATGCTGCCTGTCCAGCTGAGTTACTCCAGCATTTTGTGTCTATCTTCGTTGTAAACTAGCATCTGCAGTTCCTTCCTACACATCTCTGGAGAAAATGGATACGTGATGTTTCTGGTTGGGCCCCTTCTCCAGACTCACTGTAGGGCGGTGGGGGAGGGGGGGGGGGGGGCTGGGGTGGGCGGAGCAAGAAGGAAAATAAAGCTAGAAATGAGGAGGGTCGGGACAAAATATGACAGGTAATGCTGATTCTAACGGTGGGGGGTGGGGGTGGGGGGGGGGGGGGGTGGAGGGAGGGTTGGTGGACCAGAATCAAGAACAGACCTGGACAAATCAGGGCCAGCAACAGATAACATCAAGCACCATTACTGACTTTATCTCTTCCGGCTCTCTCTCCCCCTAAAGCCTCCAACCTTATCGTTCCCCAGCCCCGCACAGACCAATTTTATCTTCCCCCCCAAAATTCACAAACAGAACTGTCCTGGCAGACCCATTGTTTTTGCTTGTTCATGCCGCACCGAATTAATTTCCACATATCTCAACTCCATCCTATCCCCCCTGGTCCAATCCCTCCCTACCTCCAAGACACCTCACACTCTCTTCGTCTCTTCAATGAACAGTTTTCCAGGCCCGCACTCCATCATTTTTACTATGGATGTCCAGTCACTCTACACCTCCAACCCCCACCAGGAGGGCCTTAAAGCCCTCCGTTTCTTCCTCGCCCGCAGAACCAGCCAATTTCCGTCCACCAATACTCTCCTCCGCTGAACAGAGCTGGTTCTTACCCTCAACAACTTCTCCTTCCTCTACTCCCACTTCCTCCAGATCCAAGACGTAGCTATGGGCACTCGCATGGGCCCTAGCTATGCCTGCCTCTTTATAGGGTTCGTCGAGCAATCCCTCTTCCAGGCGTCCCTCTTCCTGGCCCTATCCCCGAACTCTACCTCCGGTACAATCCGGCGGTGGTGTGGGAGCTGCCGGGGCTGTGAGCTGTTGGAGATGCGGCTGGGGATGCGGCTGGAGATGCAGCATGGGTTGTGGGTGGTGTGGGCAACCGGGGCGCTAAGCGGCAAGGGAGACGGTGCAAGCCGGCGGTGGCATGGGAGCTGTCGGGGCTGTAAGCGGTTGGAGATGCGGCGTGGGCCGTGGGGTGACATCGGCAGGTCTGTCTGCTGTAACCAAGATCCATTGCAAAGCGGTCCATTAAAACGAGGGTTTACTCTACTGGAAAGAGATGTGAATACACTTGGCCACCAGACATTTAGAATAGGTCCTATTTTAGATGTCAGCAATTAATCGGTGGATTCTACTCGGAATGATTTTGAAAGAGCATTCTCGAGAGTAGGATGAAGAATCATTCAAGTCTTCTCTTCGAGTCATACAGCATGGAAACAGGCCCTTTGGCCCAACTTGCCCATGCCGACCAAGATGCTCTATCTATGTTCATCCGCACACATCTTTAACCTTCTCTCCTCTCACTTTAAAACTATGTCCTCTGGTCTTTGAAATTTCCAACCTTGGAAGAATGTTCTGATTGTGTGGCCTGTCTATGCCTCTCTAATATTACATACATTTCTCAAGTCTCCCTTCAACCTTCAGCATTCCAGAGAAAACAATCCACGTTTGACCAAATGTAGAAACGATGATGGTGATTTACACAAAAGGACACAAAGTGCTGGAGTAAATCAGCGAATCAGGCAGCATCTCTAGAAAACTAGGACAGGTGACATTATGGGTCAGGACACCTCCAGGTTGTCCAACTTCTGTTTGCCGATAATACCACCTAATCCAGGCAGTATTCTGGTAGTGTTCCTCTGCACCTTCTCCAAAGCCTCCACATCCTTCTGCACCACCTCCATAACCTCGCTAGATAACATTTCTTGAATTCTATGATATTACTTTTAACAAATATGGCCTTTGCACACACAACTGGAAAGAGCATTTGGCTGCAATGCAGGACACCCAAATGAGCAAGTGATTAAAGAAGCCAACCATGTTCTGCAGACTTTCTTCTAGCAAGATCTTGTGAAGAATGTCCTTTGCACAAGAAAACTGTTTCTAATGCACCTGGTTTCTCAGAAACCTGTCCAGCTTACTCTATGCACAAGGGAGGACACTGCCATACCCCTCCCATCACAGTTGCATGCACTCATGCTTGCTGAAAGGGTAACTGTACTGTGGTGAAACAGGCTCCATAAGGTGCTCGTTAGGCCCCATTTGGAATACTGTGAGAAAATGTGGGCCCCATATCTGAGGACGGATGTGCTAGCTCTGTAGAGGACCCAGAGGAGGTTTACAAGAATGATTCCAGGAATGAGTGGGTTAGCATATGATGAGCATTTGACAGCACTGGGCCTCTACTCACTGGAGTTTAGAAGGTTGAGGGGGGACCTCATTGAAACTTACAGAATAATGAAAGACATAGATAGAGTGGATGTGGATAGGATGTTTCCACTGGTGGAGGAGTCTAGAATCAGAGGACAGAGCCTCAGAATTAAAGGGCGCTCTTTTAGGAAGGTGAGAAGGAACTTCTTTTGTAAGAGGGTAGTTAATCTATGGAACTCATTGCCATAGGGGTGCGGAGGCCAAGTCAGTGGATATATTTAAGGCAGAGATAGACAAATTCTTGATTAGAACGGGTATCAAGGGTTATGGGGAGAAGGCAGGAAAATAGGATTGGGAGGCAGAGATCAGCCATGATTGAATGGCAGAGTAGACTCGATGGGCCGAATGGCCTAAATCTGCTCCAAAAACTTGTGAACACGTGTATGGACCCTGTAAGGGCTACTTCCTGAGGTCAGTGGAGAGGTACTAACAAACGGGAGATTTGACCATCAGTGGCCACCATTTCTGAAATGTTACACAAGCCTGCTGGTAGTAAACTGGAATGGGTGCTAACTAACTTTTTTTATTTTAATATATTTTTTTATTAAAGGTAATCAATTACAATGCTTCAAACAACTTTATATCAAATTAATTCAATTTGCATTAAGTAAAACACTAGTAATACTTATCTACTATTTTTTTAGAAATAATGATAGAGAAAGAATAGAACAGTTATAAATCATTAAGAGAGTGATTAAATAATAATTTGATTATATATAAGAAAGAAAAGAGAAACGAAAAAAAAAAAATAGTAACCACAATATGTATTATTAATAACACTACTACAAGTGATAGTATCAATAAAGGCATATATGTTAATTCCAATATAAAAATGAATTATTCTCACCAAATCCCGCAGGGTGCACGCCGAGCTGTGTTGCCAAGAACAGCTACTTCTCTAAATACTGTATATATGGAGACCATATCTGTTCAAAAGAATTATACTTGTCCAATAGGACAAATCTAATTCTTTCCAGATGTAACGTCTCCATCATCTCTGTTGCCCACATTTTGGTTGTGGGGGATAATGTTCCCTTCCAAAATTTCAATATGATTTTTTTCCCAATTATCAAACAGTAATCAAAGAAATTTCTTTGATTTACTGTAAGTGATAGATGTAAATCCGGAATTCCAAATATTATTAGCTTTGGGTTAGGGTCCAATTTAACTTTGATGACTTCAGAAATAACTTTAAAAATTTCTGTCCAGTAATAATTCAATTTAGGACATGTAACGAAACTATGTATTAAATTTGCCTCTGCTTTCTTGCACTTATCACAAATAGCGGAGAGATTCGGAAAAATACTATTTAATTTAGTTTTCGAATAATGTAACCTATATAATACTTTAAATTGTATCAGTATATGTCTGGCGTTTAATGAACACCGGTGTATTCGTTGTAGACTTTCTTCCCAGTTTTCTTTTGTTATAGCCAATCCCATTTCATTTTCCCATGCTTGACGATATACTTCCGTTATTGGATTCTCCTTATCCAAAATGATGTTATATATATAGGCTATTAATTTTTCTGTATTTGGATATAAATTAAACAGTTCGTCTAACAATCCTGCTTCTTTATTTTTATAATCTTGTGTATTGGATTTAATATAATCTCTAATTTGTAAATACCTAAACAAATGTTGTGGAGACAATCCATAAATATCTTGTAACTCCTGGAATAAAAGAAATTTTCCTTTTCTATACAGATGTTCTATCCTTGTAATTCCTAAATCATCCCATTGTTTAAACCCCCCATCTAATATCGCAGGTTTAAACGATGGATTATTCATAATTGGTAATCTAAATGAGAGATTATCCAAGTGTAGAGTCTTAACTATTTGTTTCCAAATACGTCTATTATTATATATTATTAGGTTGTCTTTATAATATTTTTTTTGTACTTCCGTTGGTGCAAAAATTATCGAACCTACATTGAAAGGTAGACAGTCCTCCTTTTCTATATTTAACCATGTCGGTTCATGATCCATATTTACCCACCAGAAATTCATATTCTTAATCTGAACAGCCCAAAAATAATATAAAAAGTTTGGAAGTGCTAATCCTCCATTTATCTTAGCTTTGCATAGATGTTTTTTATTTATTCTGTGATTTTTATAATCCCAAATAAAACTATTGACAATATTATCAATTTTTTTTAAAAAAGTTTTCGGAAGAAAAAAAGGAATAGCCTGAAACAAATATAACAACTGCGGTAGAAATACCATCTTTATGGCACTTATTCTACCAATCATGGATATAGGAAGTGTTTTCCAATATAAAATATTTTTTCTAAGTTTATCTAATAGTTGAGGATAGTTGGATTTTATTAATGAGTTATGAGTTTTAGTTACGTTAATCCCTAAATATTTAAGTTTGTCTGTAACTACTTTTAATGGGTATTGTTGTAATGTATTTAGATTTATTCCTGTTATTGGCATAATCTCGCTTTTATCCCAATTAATCCTATACCCAGAAAATGCACCAAACTTAGTTATAATGTTTAGCAGGTTGGGAATACTAATTTCCGGTTTTGTAATATAAATCAAAACATCATCTGCATATAAAGAAATTTTATTAATTGTTGTATCAGTATTATAGCCATATATTTCAGGTTCAGATCTAATTTTTTCCGCCAATGGTTCTATCACCAATGCGAACAATAAGGGTGATAACGGACATCCCTGTCTGCATCCCCTAGAGAGTTTGAATTTGGCTGATAAAATTTGGTTAGTCAAAAATCTTGCCATAGGATTCGAGTATAAAATTCTTACCCATTTACAAAATCTATCCCCCAATTGAAACTTTTCCATTATATTAAATAAATACATCCATTCCACCTGATCAAACGCTTTTTCTGCATCTAGTGATATAACCGCTAGTTCCGTATCTCGTATTCTTTTTGAATATATAATATTAAACAAACGTCTGAGATTATGGGATGAGTAACGTTTTGGGATAAAACCTGTTTGATCATAATGTATTAATTTAGAGATCACTAAACTTAATCTCCTAGATAAGACCTTAGTTAATATTTTTTGGTCTGTATTTAAAAGGGCAATCGCTCTATATGATCCAGGATCTTCCAAATCCTTATCTACTTTAGGGATGAGTGTAATTGTGGATTCATTTAAAGAATCTGGTAATTTTCCTTGGTCATATGCATATCTATACATTATTTGTAATCTTGGGGAAATCAGATCTTGAAATTTTTTATAAAATTCTGCACTCAGGCCATCTGGGCCCGCTGCTTTTCCGTTCTTTAGCGAACTAATTGATTCTATAATATATTTTACTGTTATTTCAGCATTTAACAATTCTCTACCTTCCTGATCTAAGCTATTGATTTGACATTCTTGTAAAAATATTTCCATACTATCTGTTTGTCCTGTTAGTTTTGACGAATAAAGATTTTTATAATATTGTAAAAATCTATCATTAATATCTTTTGGAGTAATTAATATATTTCCATACTCGGATCTAATTCCGTGTATCATCTTCTCATCTTCTAATTTTCTAAGCTGTCGTGCTAGTAATTTTTGTGGCTTATCTCCAAATTCAAAATACACTTGCTTAGTTTGTTGAAAAAGTTTAATCACTTGATTAGAATATATTTTATTTAATCTATATTTTACTGATGCAATTTTATTACTTAACTCTTTGGAAGGCTGTTTTATATTTTCATTATCTAGACGTTTTATCTCATTTTCTAAATTTTGTTCTATTTTTCGATTTTCTTTATTGAGATGTGCTTGTGCGGATATTATTGCGCCACGCATGAATGCCTTAAATGTGTCCCAAAATAGTGATGGAGAAGTTTCAGGATTATCATTAGTTTCAAAAAATAATTTAATCTGATCCATCACATATTTACAACAGTCATTGTCCTTTAATATCTGAGGGTTAAATCTCCAGGTAGTAGTTTTATTAGATATATCTTTTAATTTTATCTTAAATGTTAATGGCGCATGATCCGAGATGATAATATTATGATATTTTGCATCATACGTAAAAGGAAGTAATTTAGAATCTATTAAAAAATAATCTATCCTCGAATAGGTTCCATGTACGGGCGAGAAAAAAGAATATTCTCGTCCGGATGGATTATCTAACCTCCAGATGTCTTTAATATTAGATGTATTGATAAAAGCATTTATGAATTTACTTGATTTCGAGGCAGCTTTCCTTCTTGCAGATGATCTATCTAGATAATTATCTAAAGTACAATTTAAATCACCTCCAATTATTAAATTGTGTTGAGTGGATATAGGAATATTATTAAATATTTTCTTAAAAAATAATGGATTATCAAAATTAGGGGCATATATATTCATTAAAATTACCTTTTTTGAATATAATTCCCCTGTAATTATTACATATCTGCCTTCTTTATCCTCTATAATAGAACTTTGTATGAAAGGTATACCTTTGCGAATAATTATTGCAACTCCTCTAGATTTATGAATAAATGTAGAATGATACACCTTAGAAATCCATTTAGCTGTTAATCTATGTTGAGCATCTTTTTTAAGATGAGTCTCTTGAAGGAAAATGACATCTGTCTTCAATCTGTTCAACTGAGCTAACACCTTTCCCCTTTTAATTGGTTCATTAATTCCTTTTACATTCCAACTACAGAAGGTTACTCCATCACCCCCAGTCTTCACCTTTATATCATGCATTTTACTATTAGGGCGGCTTTTTTTGGAGTAGCCTTCTTGACTCCCCCAGCTCCCCGTTGCACCTGGACATCAATCCAATGAGAATTTCTTTCCACCTTAATCCACATCTATGTCTTCTTAAACTAAATACACAATATCCTTCACATCTACATTCAAATAATATATAATATAAGATCAATAAAAAACAAAAACAATAAGAAATATCAATAATAAAAAAAAAGTAAAGGGTGTTAATAGGGTGCTCAGAAAAAAAAGAAACTACACTTGTATAGTGTGTAGTATGTGAAGGTGAAAGCCACACTAACGTGGCCATTAATCTAAAGACTTCCGTTTTTTTAATTAAAAAAAAAGATGTTGATTATACCAGCTCCTATCTCAAATGCTATATATATTGGGGTGGGGTACTAACTTTATATACTTAGTACTTAGTAATTATTTCTATTATTCATATTACTATTTGCTAATTACTAATATCAATTGTATTTAATACTATAATATGTAATACTATTATCATGGAATAATTAAATATTTTCTAATAATTAATACAGAACTACTACTAAATGCCCATTATTCCACTTCCTTCTAAGTGAGTATTTCATAACCACAGGTCGATGATAAAAGTTCAGTCCTCTCCTTCTCCCTCGGGTTCTTCCTCCGCATCTTCTCTCTCTTCATCTTCTGGCTTCTGCTGTATGTCTCGGGCGAATTTCAATGCTTCAGTATGCTTAACGAAACGATATTCCTTGTCATCATAAGTTACTCTCAGTATTGCTGGGTACATCAAGCCATATCTCAGATTCTTAGTATTCTGTAAATTCCTCAGGATACCTTTTGTTTCTTTAAATAGTGCTCTTTTCTTGGCCACTTCTGCTGGGAAGTCTCTAAAAATACTGATGTTGTCTCCCTCGTATTTCAGGTTTCTCTTTTTTATTATTATCTTCATCATTTCTTCGAAGACATGGTCAAAGGCCACTTTTACAATCATTTGTCTGGGCGATGAACCTATCCCAGGGGCCCGTCTTAGAGCCCTATGTGCACGGCTCAACAGGGGTTCATGATCCAAATTCAAAATATCCATTAAAAGTTTTGCAACAAATTTTCGAGGATCTTGACTCCCCTCACGACCTTCGCTCAGACCAACTATACGCAAATTTTTACGGCGTTGGCGTCCCTCCAGATCAATACATTTCTCGTTTGTTTTATGTAATAATTCTAAGAGGCGTTTGTTCTCGGCACGGAGTTTTTCGGTCTCCTTAGTATTCACTTCAGCAATTTTAGTTAGCTCTTTAATTGCTTCGCCTTGTTGGTCTAGCGAAATTATAGTAGGATCTATCTTGTCATCCAGCTTTCTTTCCATCCCAGCAGCTATTTCCTTTACATCCTCAATTTGAGTTTGTAACTCGGCATTAGCCTTTTCCTTCCACTCATCCATCATACTTTTTACCGTCGTTATAACTTGTTTTATTAAGTCTTCTTTATCTTCTTTATTTTTCTCGTGAGACACCAGCATATCCGCTTTTAAACTTTTTATCTCCTCCATATACTCCTTCCTCTGCTTCTTTATCTCCTCCATATACTCCTTCCTCTGCTTCTTTATCTCACCTAGAATGGTAGTCTTAAGTTCCTCCATTTCAGCTTTCCTCTGTGAGACATCTTCTTGAGAAGCAGCAGCTGCACCCGAGCTGAGGCCAGTTTCCTTTCTCGTAGCTTTTTTTCCAGTGGTGGGGGGAGGGGAGCGCTGGGTCATAATTTCTTCTTAAAATCACGCGCCTAACTAACTTGAATGATTTTATTTAAAATAAAATTTTCAAGCAAAAGGAGATTACTCACCTCATTTAGAAATAAAACAATAAAGGCTAATTTCTATATCAATGTTGCAATAAAAGTACCAATATTTTGCCTTTTCAGATAAATGTAACATTTGTTTCCATGGAAGATACATATTTTTCTGTACTTCTCCAATCAAATTCCCTTAACCTCAAACGCAGATGGACAACCATCACCAACAATACCATTCACTTTTTCCACTCCAGTTCATATTTCATACTAAGTAGGAGTGCCAGAATTATTGGCAGTTTTAGGCTTTGGCTTACAATCAGAATGGAATTTAATTCCGTCAGCCTCAGTTGGACTTAAAGTTGGCGGCAAAAAATTAAACTAAGCATTCTTGCAAACTGCACCACTAGATGTCTCATTACATGTGACTCAAAATTTTGATCTGGTTAAAAATAAATGCTAATGATCTTACAGTTCAATATGTGTAGAAAGGAACCACAGATGCTGATTTATACTCATGAGAGTCCCTACCCGAAACGTTCCCTATCTGTTTTCTCTAACGATGCTGCCTGACCAGCTGAGTTACTGCAACACTTTGTGTCTATTTACCGTTCAATAGTTAAGGTGTGAGGGGCAATGTTTAAAGGAGATGTGCAAGGCAAGTTATATTTACATTGGTGGGTGCCTAGAACGTACTACCAAGCGTGGTGATGGATGAATGATATATTGGCTTTGACAGGCACGTGGATATGCAGGGAATGGAAGGATATGGATCATGTGCAAGCAGATCAAATTAGTTTATCTTAACACCTGAATCAGCATAGAAATTGTGGACTGAGGGGCCAGTTCCTGTACTGTTCAATGTTCTATCAGATTATGAAATGTAGACATCTGTAAAATACAGAAAGAGCATATTCAAATGCAGAGCGCTCAGTTGGACTGAAGAATCAAGTTCAGAATAGTCCGAGGTGAAACCAAGCAAGATTCAAAAACAATAAACAGATTAACTCTATCCCAGAAGAGCAACCAAATGTGCTTCTATTAGCACCTTCAATATCACTAGATTAGTTTGATCAAAACATATTCAATTATCATTACACACGTCAATCCATCTGTGAACGAATCCCACATTTGAAATCCATCTGATTGCCACCGTGTTATAAAGTATAAATTTGTATTTTCATTAAGAAACTCTCTCAACCTACAAGATATAAAATTGGTAATGAAGATGTGATTTTTCTTATCATTTTGAATTTATTTTAACTCTGGCTCCAAACACATCAAAATATATTTGCCAGTGACAGTAACCTTTTCATTGCAAGTTTGCACAACGTTAAAATGCCATACAAACTACATCCGTTTGTCAGTAAAAATCTGCCACATATATTGAATGGATTTCTTAATGATTAGTTCTCAATACAGGTTTAAATGGTGGGAGGAATGGGGACTGGATACACTGAAAAGGGCAAACTCTAATGTGTGGAATGCACTTTACATTCCAAATTTCATACTACTATCAAGGAGCATTGTTGCACTTGTATGGCATTAGCTTGCAACCATAATTTCAGAAACAAAATAACTCCACATCAAAACAGAGTCAACCATTGATTAAAAAGTTGATTTCTGCAATGTAAAAGCATACAGAGCCATGGTAGGTACATTTGGGGAAAGCTGGGTCAGAAACAGGGCTGAATTAAGTTAAGAAGGGACACAAAAATATTCTGGCAAAAAGAAATATGATCTGGAGTCCAGTCAAGGAATTCTCCACGAAACAGAGGTCTGGAATAGTTTAGTTTAGATATACAGCGCAGAAATAGGTCCTTTGACCCATGGAGTCCACGCCGACCAGCACACTAACACTATCCGACACACACTAGGGACAATTTAGAATTTTACCAAACCAATTAACCTACAAACCTGTGCGTCTTTGGAGTATCGGAATAAACCAGAGCACCGAGAGAAAACCCACACAGGTCACAGGGAGAATATACAAACTCCGTACAGACAGCACCCGTGGTCAGGATTAAAACCCGGGTCTCTGGTGCTATGAAGCACCAACTCTACCCCTGCTGCACCGTGCCGCCCTAACTATTTGTTAAATAGTTAAACATTTAACAAAATGCTTGTCTCATAACACAATTCATACTTAATGTTTGATAATGAAGTATTAAAAAAAAAAGGAGATGATTTTAGTCACATGCTGTGTGGATATCAGCCGACGTTTGACTGATCGTGTACAGTGAATTAGACATGAACAGCTTTCCGTACACATTTCCAGTAAGCCATGTTTTGCAGCAGAGAAAGCAGCTGGAATTATACTCTGGCGCTCGGCTATTGTTACGGCACAAATTAAGATGGATAATTTAAACTAATTGCAGCTGTGTGTGTGGCCACGATATATTACCATGAATGTTGGCTTGCGCTTCTGATGTGGAACAGATGCACAATGCAGTAGCTGTATTTCAAAAAATTTATTGGACAACGCAACTTCTTTTTGAACGTATGCAGTCATTAAAATAATACTTTTTTTGGAAAACCTTTCATAAAAGATATCTCCTAAAATAGGTGAGGGACTGCAAGTTCATGTTGCCATGTTTTCCATTGATCTGTAGCCAAGGATTTTCTTCAGAGATCTGTAAACTATGAAAGCATCCAGTTCCACTGGTAACAACCACTTATACTAGAGGAGGACCTGCCTTCCCTTCTGCCATGCGTGTACCAGAGGACAGCCAATGAAGGCAATGTGGGAAACGCAGACTCTAAAGATGGGGCAAGTGGTGGCTAAAAGGGCAGGAGGGTAAGTAAAGTGTGAGGTGATGGGCTCTTTCTACCACTGGGACTTCTGTGTGCCAGATATGCGAGGCCTCAGTATTCTCAATACTCAATGGTGCTTTTCATGTCAGATGTGCAACTACGCAGTGAAATTCCTTTTTGGATATTTACAAATATCGCCATTTCCCAAGTTGAAGAGCAGTTCCCAATCCAGGTGAGTCTTCTTCCGTTGCCATCGACCAGATCGGCCTGTGAACTGACGTCCCTCTCCTCGTCCAGCTATCTTTGTGTTTCGGGGGCACGTCCTGCAGCTGCCTTGAAGGCGCGGGGAGTCATTATCCTGGTTTACCCTCCTACCCGCCAAGCACTGCTCACCTGTTCTATGTTATCCCACTTTCTCATCCCCTTTCTACACACCAGGGGGCATTTTCAGAGGCAAATTAACCTGCAAACTGGCAGGTCTTTGTGATGTAGGAAAAATCCAGAGCACCCGGAGGAAACCCATGCAGTGACAAGGAAGTCGTGCAAACTCCACACGGTCAGGATCGAATCTGGGTCCCTGGCGCTGTGAGGTAGGTGCTCTACGAGCTGCTCCACTGTTTTACCCTAGGGGAAAGAATTTTCTCCAAAATTCTTTTGCAATAATAATTATTTATGAACTAATATGGCAGTAGGTACCATTCCTCTAGGAATTTGGTGGAACACTACTTTCTGGGAATGCATGCTCCTAACATCTTATCCAAAAGATAGAAGTTCAGACATTAATGTTTATGATTGTTACATGTACTGAGGTACAGTGAAAAGTTGTGTTTTGCTTGCCATCCCATCACATCAATCATGAGAGAGAACAAGTTATAGAGTCGCTCAACATGTAACCAGGCCCTTCGGCCCAACCGATCCATGCCGACCAAGATGCCCCATCTACACCAGTCCATTTGCCCAAGCTTGTCCCAAATTCCTCTAAACCTTTTCTATCCATGTATCTATCCAAGTGTCTTTTAAATGTTGTGATATGATAGTGTCTGCCTAAACTACCTCCCCTGGCAGCTCATTCCATGCACCCACACCACGAGTAAAAAGATTGCCCTCAGGTTTCCATTAAATCTATCCCCTCTCACCTTAACCCCGCATCCTCGTGCTGGTGATTCCCCAACACTCTGTAAAAGTCTGTGCATTCACCCTATCTGTTCTACTAAAGATTTGATACATTTCTATAAGATCACCCCTCAGACTCCTGTTCTGCAAGGACTAAAGTCGTAGCCTGCCCAACCCCTCACCGTAGATCAGGGCCTTCTTCTTCTTCTTCTTTCGTGCGGCGTACACAGCCTAAAGTTGTTGGACAACTTATTCTATTTGATCTTCCGTTTGTGCACGTCGAGTTGATTGCATTAGTCGAAACAGGGCGGACCACGTGAAGGTTGCAATCTTCCACCCCAGATCAGGGCCTCAAGTCCCAGCAACATTTTCATGAATCTTCTCTGCACCCATAATGAAACGTGGATAATGTTCGCAGAGGACACGAACTAAAGCTTTGTTTTGCTCTCAGACCAAAAAGGGAACAGTATTTTCTTAGCATGTTATTTAACATGCTGCACAAGGCAGTCAGGGTCAGACTATGGAGATGCTGTGGTCATGATTTTATTTGTTTAGAACACTGACCATTTCCGGTCATCTCACCATTAAGAGACAATCTCTTTCAGCTCTGACAGCTTTGCTCACACATGGCCAATGTAGTTGGGTTAAGTTACACCAAGCCGCAGTGTGTAGTAACATATTAATTTCAGCAAAAAGTACATTCACAATTGAAAGGTGAAAGCTATATTGAAAAGAAGGCTATTTGCATGAAATTTCTATTAAGAAAGCTCAAAATTACAGCACCTGCACGGTTTTTGAATTTTAATATTATCAGAGACCCATTTGCCCATATTGCCAGCTCACTGCAACATGGCACCGAATTAGAGTTATTGTGAAGTTCCGTTCCATATCCACTTTTACTTGACATCAAATGTGTTTGTAGTTAAAGCTAGGAATCTTTATTTTCACAATAAATTTACAACTTTCACAGACTAAATACAGCCATTGTTGATTATGATTGTTTTCCACGTGAGGATTTGAGTGCAGAGGATATTGGATTCAAAATTCAAAATCCACATTTACCGTAGAGTCCTGCAGCACGGAAACCGGCCCTTCGGCGCAACTCGTCCACACCGACCAAGATGCCAAATTTAAGCTAGTCCCATTTGCCACGTTTGACCCATATTACTCTCAACCTTTCCTATGCATGCATCTGTCCAAGTTGTCTTTTAAATGCTTCAGTTACCGCCTCTGACAGCTTGTTCCATATGCCCTTGAGTTTACCTGTCCAAGTGAAAACTCGCTTTCCCTTTCGTCATCACCATCGCTTATCAAACTAGTATCAAGAGGAAGTTACTTAATCCATTTGAATCCCTTCATTACTTGAACAACATAGGCCATTTCACAATCATCAACATTAAAAAAAAAAAAAAACTTTTTTAACAAGTTATACATGGGGGCCCAAAATTATGGAGAAATCAGTAGTACCTGAATGGCATGAACGGTTTCTTAGCTGTAGCTATGATGTGGCTGGCCAAGGCCAAATTATTGCTGCAATTTACACTCTGAAACTCTCGACCATCTCAATTTAGGCAACATTAATATAAATTAGAACATATGAGATACAAATACAACATTACAATACATTCAGACAGGTACTTAAATAGGCAGGGCAAATGAAGAGATGGTCCAAATGCAGGCAAATGGAATTAGAGTGAAAAAGCAAAAAGGATGGCAGTTTCTATGCTATTCTATGACCATTTGAAACAGTATCAGTGCAAAGCATCTGTATTTATAATGTTAATTGGAAATTAGTGATTACACAATGTCAAATTTGTCTTTAAAATGGAGACACAAGGAATTGCAGATGCTGGAATCTTGACCAAAACTCAAAGTGCTGGAGGAACTCAACAGGTCAGACAACATTTGTGGAGGGAATGGATAGGCGATATTTTGGGACAAGAGTACCCTTCTTCAGACTGATTATAGTAGGTGGACGAAAGCTGGCAAAGGGAGGTGGGGGTGGTATAAAGCCTGGCTGTTGATTGTCTGATGAATGGATTAAGTGACTAATGAGACAAAAGGGTGGGAGAAACAATGAGCAGAGCAAGTTTTCTGAAAAGTCAATATTTCTCCTGTAATCCAGGAATTCTAAATCAAGAAAATATTGTTCAATTCAAAAAAAGATGCATCACTTGAAAGCAAGATTCAGTGCAGCACTGACCTTTGCCCCTAGAACTGATCAAATAGAGTTATGGAGTCATTATGTCATACTGCACGGAAACAGGCCCTTCGGCCCAACCCACACATGCCAACAAATATGCCACATCTAATGCAGTCTGCATTTGGCCCAAATCCCTCTAAATCTTTCTTGTTCATGCACCTGCCCATAGAAATATAGAGGAAAGTTGGGAAGATGAGGGTGGGGGGTGGAGGGGGGAGGAAGGGTGCTCAAAATTCAAGAACTGCTCTCTAATGATAAGCAGTGTCATCTCTCCAGGTGAGCAAAAGAGAAATTTGTGAAACATTCCCAGATATGGGACGAGACAGGAAAAAACTTTCTGTTCATTAATTAGTTTGAATTAATTATAAACATAGACTCTGTGGGCTGAATGTACTATGTCCTATGTACAGCAACGGGTTGCACTTCGTCATAACCAGGAGTTTTCTCAATACATTAGGGAAATGCATTGAACTGAAGCGCTGGAGGTGCTAAGGAAATCTACAGAACACACACACTGCACTAAGCATGACCAGTCCAGCTTCACATCACTTCATCTTGCTGCAACACCAGTAATAGAATGTCATAACGAGTTCTGATGATTATTTGTTGACTGTCTTGCTGCTCCATAAATCTTAACCACGTCTTATTGTGAAATACTGTATTTTCTTTACGATTTTTAGGTACAGTGGTTTAATGTTTTTTATTACAACTGAACCATAGGTTTAATGCTTATTATTACAACTGAACCTTGGACAAAGTCTTGAGAGTTGCATTCTTAATGTAATAGAAAATGGTTTCATTAGCATATTATGTAGGTTTACAGTCAATACACAGAGGACAGATAAATCCACATAAAGACCTGCTTCTGCCTAATGTGATACCAAGGCTTGGAACAGGATCTTTTTCCTTTATTACTTGGTTTAAAACCAATGAATAAGTTTCAGTATTCTTTTGAAATAAGCCCTCATCCCTCTTTCAGCACAGAAAAAGCCCACGGCTTATTATGCGTTATTGATTTAGTTTTACATGTTTATTCAATTGTTGCTTAAAATGTTCCATGTTGACAGAACGTTAGCAATATCGAAGGGTAGATTTTACCACACTTCATAGCAAGCTTACATACTACTTCAAAACAACAACTCGCTGCATTTCTGGAGCTCCTGCACTGTAATAAACTATGTGTGTAGGAAGGAACCGCAGTTGCAGGTTTACACTGTAGATAAGGAATAGGTGACGTTCGGGTTGATACCCTTCTTCAGACTGAGAGTCAGGGTAGAGGGCACCAAGATACATGAAAAGGTACATAGAACAAATTAATGAAAGACATGCAAAAAGGCAGATCAAAGCCAGCAACGACGATCAAGGAAAAGTGGAGTCCACAATGGTCCATTGTTGGATGTGGGGAAGATCATAACAAGTCATACAAGCAGTGAAACTCAACAAGACGACAGTGAAACTAGTACAACGATTAGGTTCGGAGAGGGACGGAGAGAGAGCGGATGCAAGGGTTATTTGAAGTTAGAGAAATCAATGTTCATACAGCTGGGTAGTAAGCTGCCCAAGCAAAATATGAACTATCCCAGGCTTCTTCAACAGAAACTATCAGCCAAAATCTGACTGTGTTTCACAAGAGGTAATTTTGGAGCTCCTGATCATGCATGCAGGTAGGTTTTAAGCTGATGCTACAAGAGGAAAGGGATACAGGAGTGATTATGGAAGAGAATACAAAGGCTGACTGTTTTGGCAGTTGAAGTCATTGCCACCAAAGATGCACCAATTAGAATCAGGGATTAGGATGCCCAAGAGACTATAATTGGAGGAGTGCTTGTCATTCATCTTAATATTACAGCTACAGAATACACAATTTCAGGCAGGCATGAACATGGCAGATAAATGTGAAAAATTGCTTTCCAAAAATAAGGCCGCAAGCTTAACATAAACCAGAACTGTGGAAGTGCCAACCAGAACAGGATAATAACTTGCAAACAGTATACAGGAGGAATTGCAAATGCTGATTAACCAAAAAAAGACACAAAGTGCTGGAGTTACTCAAGCAGGTTAGGCAGCACGTCTGGACGAAATGGACGCTTCGTGTTAGAACCTTCCCTCAGTCTCTTCTGACCATAACCCAAAACATCGCCTATCCATGATCTCCAGAGATGCTGCCTGACCTGCTGAGTTACTCCAGCACTTTGTGTCTTTTTTTCAGGACAACTAGAGCGGCGCAGTGGGGCAGCGTAGAGTTGCTGCTTACAGCGCCAGACACCCAGATTCGATTCTGACTGCAAGTGCTGTCTGTACGGAGTTTGCACTTTCTCCCTGCAACCGCGTGGGTTTTCTCTGGATGTTCTGGTTTCCTCCCATATTCCAAAGACGTGCAAGTTTTTAAGTTAATTGGCTTCAGTAAATTGTGCCTAGAGTGTAGGATAATAATAATAATAATGTTTTGTTTATAGGGACAGTGCATATTAATGAACATTTTGCATGTAAATATGCGAGATTGTAGCCAATCAGTAGCTAATTTCCGTCTCTAGAACTAGTGTTACAGGCAATCATGGTTGGCACGGACCCGGTGGGCCGAAGGGCCTGTTTTCAGGCTGTATCTCTAGCCTAAACTACAAAACAATTCTTGCAAGACTGCTGAACAAATCCAAGCACTTGGCTCTAACACTCATCCACCTGTGTCCTCCTGTTCACTGCAGAAAATGTCAAACCATTGTCTTTATTTTAGTTCATTTTAGTTATTAGGTTGTGTATGTGTGGGGGCGGTGGGAGAAACTTGTTTTAGTCTCTTCTTTCGGGGGAATGCGACCTTTTCTTGTCGTATCCCCCGTCCGTCTCCGTCTGCGCTGAGGCCTAATGGCGGAGCTGGCGGCCTCCAACGGGGACCGACCTCAAGGCTCCGGAGGCAGAGCTAGCCAGGACTTACCTGCGCGAGGCTGGCCGATTTCGGGGTTGTGGCGGCGTTAGCCCGACTTCGGGGCTGGGGCGGCATTCCGGCAGTGGCCGGACTTCAGGTTTGTGGCGGTGTTCCAGCGGCAATGGCCCGACTTCGGGGCTGGGGCGGTGTTCCGGCGGCGGTGGCCCGACTTTGGGGCTGGGGCGGCGTTCCGACGGCGGCCCGACTTTGGGGCTGGGGCGGCGTTCCAACGGCGGCCCGACTTCGGGGTTGTGGCGGCGTTCCGGCGGTGGCGACCCGACTTCGGGGCTGGAGCGGCGTTCCGGCAGTGGCCGGACTTCAGGTTTGTGGCGGTGTTCCAGCGGCAATGGCCCGACTTCGGGGCTGGGGCGGCGTTCCGGTGGTGGCGACCCGACTTCGGGGCTGGAGCGGCGTTCCGGCGGTGGCGACCTGACTTCGGAGCCTCGGAGGCTCGGCCGCAGGCCAGTGGACGACATCGTTGGGAGCTCGCAGGTCACAGGTTGGTGACCTGTTTTTCCGGAGCTCCCGCATCAACAGCTTCGTCCGCTGGACTGGAGGGCGGCAGCTTCGACCACCCCGGGCAGCGGAGTTTGAACCGGTCCGTTCGTAGAGCTCAGATTCAGCCACGGGACTGACTTACTTACCATCACCCGGCGGGGTCACAACATTGGAAGCCTGGATCACCTCAGCGCAGAGGGAGAACAAGGAGGGAAGAGACAAAGACTTTAAGACTTTTGCCTTCCATCACAGTGAAGAAGTGCCTGGTGAACTCACTGTGGTGGATGTTAAATTTGTGTTTATTGTGCGTTTTTGTTATTTTATTATATCTATGACTGCAAGGCATGACATTTCATTCAGACCGGAAGGTCTGACAATAAAGGATACTTTAATTACTTAATTACAAACCATTGTCTTTATTTTATTATGCTTTGCACCAAGTTTTCAACAATGAGAATTCTAATACCCATGTAACAAGTAACCCATAATTATATGAGGACACAAGCAGCTTTTATCGAACCAAAATCGAACCAAAACCGATCTCGTGATCCAAAACTTCAGCAGCATGTAAGTCCGGAAACCATGCTGAAAGAACAGAGCTCACCAGGAAAATACTTGAACCGTAATTCTTGCAGTAATCCCATCTGGCATCCATTTGCAACCAGTGCCAAATGACCAACCCATTCTCTGGCAGCCCAGCAAATAAGTAGGAACCAAGTGTAATTTGAAAAAAGGATGTGTTTTTAAGGAAGCACTGTACTCTCTTGGTGCCCAGATTCTCTGCGTGCTACGTCGGATACATTCCATTTTTTTAAAGTGTATGGAGAGTGGTAAGATGCAGAGTGACTGGGGTGGTGGGAGATGGTGGGAAAATGTGTGGGCTTTAGGAGCAGTGAGGGGTGGGGGGGTTATGGGGTTGAGGGCCAGGGGAAGGAGGGGAGGATGGGAAGAGATTTGGGTGCAATACGATATGCTAAGCTGACTCATTTTATATGAGTATAATATTAATTACGACTCCTGCTTCTCATCCTTGTCTAATGACCTTGGATGAATAATCTGTACAACAAAAGATGATACAAAATGCTGGAGTAACTCAGAGGGTCAGGCAGCATCTATGGAGAACATGGATGGGTGACGTTTCAGATAAAAACCCTGTTCAGGCACTCTGTGTCTTTTTTTGTAGTCCAGCATCTGCAGTTCATTGGTTTTACAATCCATGCAATAAAAATGGCTGTGACCAATACTCATATCTGTTATGATGCCCAAATAGTTGGTCAACCGAACAAAACAGACCTGCTCAGGATTACGTAAATATAGCAGACATGTGGATGAGTAAAGGGAGGAGGCAGACCCATGGAATTTTACCACAGGTCAATTAACCACACTGCATTAAGAAGCTGGAACAACAGTGAGATAAACATTATGAGTTCTCACTAAAATTCAAGTTACAATATACTTTTCAGGAAACATGTTTGGAGGATTATGAAAGATTGTAAAAACATTGCTTGGAAGAAAAATTGCAAAGTGACACATTTTAGATATTTTTCAAAGGGAACTATATTCAGGACAAGCATTTGCAGATGAATAGGATCAGTTTTCCATAACATTTCATTTACTCTTTCTCCATTTTAATACATTTTTCATTTCCTTCCAAAGGCACAACATAATAACCCATCAATAACCCAAAGAATTTGTTTTTAAACAAATGACTGATCGATTTATATGCCCGGTTGTGCATGCATTTTGATTCCAGTCAATTTTTGCCCAAGTTTGCTGAGACAGGTTTAATGGAGAAATGCAAACTGATTTATGAGCTGGACTAATAAAATAAGTATTTCTTTACCCAGCTCTTTAATATGCAAATATGCAAAGCTTACTGGAGTTGACAGAATGCTATTAATAAGGTAATGTCCTGAGCATGCTGGACTTTATATCATCAGAAAATACATGATGATAATTTTACCATGTGTAATTTTCAAAGTTGGGACTAGATGCATGCACATGCATTTGAAATGCTGTAATATACATTCATTACTCAAAAAGGCTTAACCAATTTAACATCTCCCCAAAGTGAATATAAAATATGCTCAATGCATGCATTTTGCATGTACAATCCACTGTGGGAGCACATAGGGACATGATATGAATCGTGCCTTTTTATACTTCAAATGGAGAATATCAAGAAAGAATCTTAACACAATGATGGAAATAAGTGAAGTAAAAATGTGTAATCTGTGCTAGTTGAAAAATATATTATCTTAAAAAGATACCTTACCTTATCCAGTCAAGCATGCTCACACATTGTAATCAACTGGATAACGTAGTGATATATATGTGTATTATTTAGATATTCCTTAAAACAGTAAGAGTTCTTGCATTCAGCACCTTCCTATCGTATTATATATGTGATGTTCCAAACTTACTTTGTTACGGAGGATAACAATATTCCAGGATAACAAGCAAACCAAACCCTGATATGTAGCCTGAATTTTACAAGCTATTACATCTGACCCTCAATGACCTCCATGATTAAGCAACAATTTCCTTTTAAGAGTAATCGTCTTAAAGGCACAGGCGTATTAAAGATAAAATATCACAGTCTGTTTCACATGCAAGAACACCAGAGATTAACACGATAGGAAGCATAAATAGGGTGTGTGTGAGCATGGGTGTGAGAGAATACGAGTGAGTTCATGTGAGAGAAATATTATAGATGATAGAGAGTTATTTCAAGACTAAAGTCTTATCTTCCACAAAAGCTACAGCTTAGTGTAAATCCAGTTAGACATGAGCACACAAACGTTTCCAAACAGAAAATAAGCACAAGATATAGCAAATTGGCTTGTGAACAAAATATTTGGACGCAAAAATATTTGATTGCCCCCTTTTCTGCTGTACGTCTATGTTAACATTAACCATAAACTAAGTGGATGAAACATTAGGCATTTAACACAAAGAACAAAATGATAAAAAAGGAAAGCAATTTTGATTTTCAATTTATTTATCTCAAACTGTGCTATAAGAATTACGGATGAACAGAATAATCAATTTAAGGAATTATTAATGGAACTATTTAAGGAATGTAATATTTCAGAAAGAAAATATAATATGTAAGAAATGTGTATGAAGGAACTGCAGATGCTGGTTTAAACCGAAGATAGACACAAAAAGCTGGAGTAACTCAGCGGGACAGGCGACATCTCTGAAGAGCAGGAATGGGTGACGTTTCGGGCCGGTCTGAAGAAGGGTCTTGACCCGAAATGTCACCCATTCCTTCTCTCCAGAGATGCTGCCTGTCCCGCTGAGTTACTCCAGCTTTTTGTGTCTATCTTCAGAAAATATAATATGCTATTCTGCTTGAAAATTTTCATCAAATCACCCTTTATCTTTCTGAATTCCAGCCATTCCAAACCCAATTTGAGGAAACCTAATTATGGAATGTTCTTATCATGTGAAGACAAATATATCCAATTTAGGATGTGCTGTTTAAACATGCTCAGAGCATTCCCAATGGAAGGACTTTCTATTACCCCACTTAGAAATCTATTTGCCAATATTTGCCCAATCACTTCATTAATATTCTTGTAATTTAATACTTCTCCCTCCAGTGTTTATTGTACTTATAATTGTATCATTGACATAAAGGATATAGAACAGTGCAGCACAGGATCAGGTCCTTCAGCCCACAATGTTGGTGTTAAATACAATCCCAATTTGAACTAAATTGTTGAACTAAACTTAGATATGTAGTTTTCTATCCGATTATCCATCCGTTTATGAATGCAGCAATTCGTTAAGGTTAAATAATCTCACAGATTTTGGCTGTTTATTTATCCATGAAGAGTTAACCAGCTGAATGAAAATTGGTTGTGACATTATCCTGCCCAATAGTGGTTATGTTCATTTTGCTCCAAGTACCTGAGTATGATTACATTGGCTTCATCATGCTAGATTTGGATCATGGCTCAATCTTGGATCTGACCATGGCCTTCCCCACATTTGCAGTCCCATATGGTATTGTGACCTTGAAACCTGGCTGCCAGGATTTGCCCCATCAAGTAGAGAGAGAGGAAGCTGCTGCAACTAAGGCCGTGAATCCCGAGGCTACGCTCCTGCGGTACTTTATTTTTAAAGATACAGCGTGGAAACAGGGCCTTTAGCCCTCCGAGACCGCGCCAACCAACAATCACCCATACACTAGTTTTGTCCTACACACTGGCGACAATTTGCAGAAGCCAATTAACCAACAAACCTGTCCGTCTTTGGGATGTGGGAGGAAACCACAGCACCCAGAGATAATTCACGAGGTTTTGGGGAGAACGTACAAACCCCGTATACACAGCACCCACAGTCAGGATCGAACCCGGGTCTCTGTTGCTGTAAGGCAGCAACACTACCACTGCACCACATGTTTAGTATTACATGCATCTGATTTGAGTAGATAGCATGCAAAACTAGGTTTTGCGCTGTACCTCGGTATACATGACTGTAATAAAACCTATGCCTAAACACGTCCTTTTTAAGAATTGTTCTTTGATTAGACTACATCGTCAAAATGAATAACACACTCGAGCCTACTCCCTTGGTTACATAATGTCAAGAAACAGGTTCGGTAACTTTACTAGCAAGTTGCTGTATGTTCACACAAATCCATTAATTTGTTCTATGCACCAAATGGTAATTTTTCAACCATTTATTATTTTACGATATTTAGTAGCTTATATTACCAAAAATGTATTATTAATTTAACGATATTTTAACATTATGCTTCAAAACAAGTTCCACTACCCCTTCATTCCAAAAGGCTGTATTATAAGATACATGTCCATCCAATAAGGTATCCTGATGCCTCCACCCCCACTGGTAGAAATAAATTCCCTTTGCATGGTGTTGTTTGCCTTTTTTGATGCGGCAGTGCATTAGTAAATTGTATCAGCCGCTTCTCACTCTGGAGTTTGCTTTTAAAATGCACCATCTCACAGTTTTGCTGAGAAGAGGTAGGTAGATTGGGTGAAGGAAAGACTCTGAGGTCCCTCTTTTTTATTTTTCCACTGATCTTTCATCATGCTGCAGCAGTGCTTTGAAGGCTGAATGCGAATGAGTTTCGGTGCATTCCTTTAGGACGTGTCTGTATATTGACCTTCAGTTTTCCATGTTTCCCTTTGAGCCCTCTAAGCATGATACATTGGTTTCTCAGGCCATTCCACCTTCACCCCATTGATGGATTTCACTGCTACTTAAATTTCAAAGTGTTGATGCATTTCGGCAGTGTCCAGGGCTGCAACTAACTTATAGATCTTACAAGGTCATAGTCGAAAAGCTATAGCGTTATCAGGATGTATTACTTTACTTTTTCTATCTATCAAAGGCAATGATTCTATTTTAGTGATATCTATTGAACTCGGATCAGGTCCGATGGCTGTTATCATTGGAAACTCAAGCAAAAATTACACGCAACCTGTTAAAAGGAAATTTTGCTCTGAATTTCTTAAAAGGCAAGGAAAACGAAAATAAATAAATCCCACTCCTGAATGCTGATGAAACAGCGCAAGTTTTATTTTACCTTCATTTCTCACTATCCAAAAGTCTCCCATCAGAGAAAAGGGTGATGATCTATGACTGAGAACAGAATAAATCTTAGTCAACCAACAGATAGATCCCTTATAGCGCTTATGTACTTTTTTCTGTCACTCAAGATTCATTGTTTTGTCCTTAATTTCTTTCTGATTGAATTCAGACAGCATGAAGTAGTGCATGCAACAATAGGCTCCCAATTATCTAATTATCACCACAAGAATTAAGTAAATTTAGCCCTCAGGGATAATTCTGACATCATCTGCTTCAGCCATTAACCTTTACCTCTCTGCTTTCTATCTTTTTATACTGAATAGATGGTCCTAAAAATACATAGTGGCAGTTTGCTGCAATAATGAAGTCTATGCAGTCTTTACACAGCTGATAAATGTACCCCCAATACAGAAAATGTCAAGGCTTTCATTAAGAAAACCTTCCCAAGTTCATTGTATTGAACCAGGGCTCTTGCCGTCAGGCTGAGGTACAATACATTAAAAAAAAATCTCACTCACTAAAACGGTTGATACTGTTCTTCGCCTTAAATCATAAATGTTTGATAAGGAAAGGCTAAATCCAGATAAATAACTGCTCAATCCCTTTCTGTATCAGGCAGATGCGGTCACACAAGAAATCAATGTACTATACTGAATAAACTGGCCAGTCTGGGATCTTCCAGTTGGAAAGGCTATAAATAAGAACATATAAGGATTTCACTGCAGAAAACAATGTGGCCCAAGCAGGAATTGAGGCACTGCTGAACAAGAAATGGTTCTAGAAAGTATTGCTTCATTCAAATCCTAATTATGATAGTGGCTTTAGGAGTTAACCCAATGATCACTGCTCGAACATTACAACTTTCTACTCAAAATGGATTCTTATGATTTCAGTGGGTCAAAGTTAAGGAAAAATTCACTTTGTTTGTTCAAAATTGCTTCAGACAGAAATGGGCCTTCAATATTTTCCCCCAAGTATTAAAAAATAAAGAAGACAGTTCTATTTAAAATATCACGACAAATGAACCTATCAATGAGGAAAGAAAATGAGTAGTTATAGTCGATCTCAAAAGTAGAAAGGTTTGTATTTATCACACTGCAAAAAATAGTGTTTTCTACAAGATGGACAAGATGGATTAATGAGAGAAATAAAGGTGAGGAATTTCATATTTTATATTTTAAAAAACGGATTTTTTTTCAACGGATTTGTCTGTTCATGAAATAAATGACTGATCTGAATTTTATATTGGAATACAATTAAAGATAATATTACATCAAGTTCCATTGCAAAAATCTCTCCTTTGAAATTGTAGCTTCAAAGAGCAAAGTACCTGTTTTTCTTAAATGAATGTAAATCTGCATCTTACATATATTGATAAGGACTCCCATTCCTCATTTTCTCTTGGCTGAAGGTCATCATAATTACAAGTTGAGATCCTGCTGACAAATGAGTTTTATTCCTTTCAGTAGTGTGCTTGGTCGTATAGATTTTTTTTAAATTCACGTTTTTAATCTGCATTTTGCATGCACATTATATTTATGGCAATATTATAGCTCACTCAATATCTGAACATTCCTAATATATTTGCACATTTCTAACACACCCTTCAACCTAAAAAAATTTCAGTTCCTTATGTTTCCTTAATTTATCTTAGCGTGTATGGATTTTTGTTGCATGTTCGATTAAAGTATAAATTATAAGCACACGCCACTTTAAGAACAGGAAAAGCAGAAAATTATGTTTCTTTTGCTCTACTGAACATAATTCACAATTGAACCAACATAGAGAGAAAACCTAATTAAACAAGTAATGCGTTCCAGGGTGGCATAAAAAGTGCCTCATAATACTTGAAACTTTTTATGAACCACATAGCAATTTAAAATACTAGTCTACATCATTGCATGACTGAGCTGTACAAAGTGACCTTCCTTCAACATCACTCTGGGCACTTTGGAATAATCCAGTAAACCTGCAATTATCACTCTCTACCATTTCCCACGAATAATTTTTTAAGGAAACTCATATTATACCAAGTGTTGTTATTAATAAAGCCACAAATCCACTAATAAAATATTATTTGGTGTCACTGCAGTACTTACAACAGGGCTTTCACAAGGCAGATCTCCATCATCATCCTGACACACAAAACTCTGATATAAGGCACAGTTTTATAGCTCTGTCATTAACTAAGAATGATTATAGAACTCCCCCTTTATTAAAATGTTTTCCAGCGACAACTCCTAAAGGAAGCCTTATAAAGAATGTGCAGGTTTGCATGGTGGCATGTCACTTCTGTCAGGTTTTACAAAAATCCTCCTTAAAGCCATAGTTTCAATCAAAATGTTAAAAAAAATTGGTGGACAAACGAACAGCAAAGCCACAGCAATCATGAGTAATAATTTAATCGAAAATGCGTCTTAAGTTTGCGTATTGTTTATGAACTCTAGTTGCAAGCAAACCAGAGGCAGTAGTATTATCCAACAAGAGATCCCCAATGAACCAGGGAAGAGAGAAATACTGGGACAGAAAGAGTGAGAGATGAAGGAATGGACTCTTCTCCCCCCCCCCCCCCCCCCCACCCCTCCAACATCCCACCACCCCCTTCCCAACACACTCGCCCAGACTTAATCAACAGCAGATTTCATCAAACAAAGGAGGAAAATGTAAATCAGTTTCATTAATTCTACCTTTGACAACCAGTCCAAGAAACCTAGACATAAATTAATGTACTTTTCATCGGAAAGGCTTCGGCAGGTTTGTAAGAGAGGAAAAAAAATGAGTGTTTAAAATGCTTCTCAGATTATATCTGACTGCAAAAGGCTGGGGTTTATGTATGGATTAATGGAGTGATGGACCCTGAGCAGCTAAAGGCTGATGACTAATTACCTGACAAAACCCCACTCCATTCAGCTTGGTCATTGAAATTAATTTATTTTTCAGTAACAGTAAGCAAACAGCCTCTAAATTCAATCCAATACTCAAATTAACAAGGAGTCTAACATTATTTCCCAACAATTAGGTTTTTAACAGTGCATAGATATTTTTTCTTATGGCCGAATGTGTGTTTAAAATATTTAAAATGCATCTGCATGTTTTCCAGTTTCCTCAAAACCACCGCTCCCCTTCTCCTCCGCTTACACAACTGTTAACACTGGAATGTTTAACAAGATTAGCTTTCAGCAGTACATAAATACCAATAATTTCCACTCCAGTTTAAACAATTTACTTTCTCTTAAAGCTAACCTGAAAAGCTAACCGAAGAGGTATTTTAAATCTTAACTTAATATCACTTAAGGATTTCAAGTTCTTTCACCTTGCCGTTAATATTGGCATCTGTTTTCTGCATGCAAATTTGTCAGCAAAAAATACTTTGATTAGGATCACTGAATTGCTGCAGAGATACAAAAAGCAATGTCAGTGCGTTAGGTACTGAGAATCTTCTCTTCGATTGAACATTCTATGTATCTATCTATGGTACTTCAGTTTGACTTCATTATATTTTTGTATAGTGTATCTGATCTGTTTGGATCACATGCAAAACAAAGCTTTTCACTGTACCTTGGTACACATGGCAATAATAAACGTAAAACAAAACCCAAACCCAAACATAGATGTTGTTTTACTTCAGAGAAGGTGCTGAAATGCAATAGCAGTCACACTTGGTAGCACCCATAACAACGTATTCACAGTAGGGCTTAAAAATGTCACGCCAAATATCTGCTTGCTTTTCAGAATAATGCAGATGGCATTATTGCGGTTATAAAACAAAATTAATAGCAATATTTCATGTAAAGTTAATAACACCAAGAAAGAATGCAGTGATACCACCCTCCAGCTCAAGGAACTGCTTTCCACACACACATCATGATTCCTCCTGCAGGAATGAAAAGTCAAAACCATTAAAGTGGTGTCAAGTGCCTATAATGTTCATATTCTATTACAGTCAATGACAATTAACATTGTCATTCAGAAAAGTCAGGTGCAGTATCAGGTAATCTAAATGCGGAAAAAGGAGCAACTTAATACGGTCAATTCCCAATGACTGTTTGATCCAGTGACAGTTAATCTACTACTTTAACTATTTTAAATCTAACGTCAAGAAATGTCTGCTGGAGCAAACAATTTAAAAAAATTAAACTGAAGAATACCACAATTTATTTTCATGCAAATGTAAAAATCATTGCAAATCAGAAGCAAAATTGTCAATAATAAATGAAAATAGTAAAAACATTGCAAATATAAGGTATTGGACTCACACCACTAACTGTTTCTCATTCCACAGATGCTGACGGACTTGCTGAATCTTTCCTGTTTTTACTTAAAGCGACCAGCGAAACAATTGATTGTGTGGAACCAATGATTCTGTTATGAAAATAATTTAAATAAACTATCTATAATTTATTCAAACAAATTATGGATGGAAAATCCAAGATCATGTTTTCCTTATTAATCCTGACTACAGGTGCTGTCAGTACAGAGTTTGTACGTTCTCCCTCTGATCAAGTGGGTTTTCCCCGGGTGCCTTGGTTTCCTCCCACTCTCCAAAGACGTACAAGTTTGTAGGACAATTGGCTTCTGTAAAATTGTAAATTGTCCCAGGTGTGCAGGATAATGCTAGTGTGCAGGGTGTTCGCTGGTAGGTGCAGACTCAGTAGGCCGAAGGACCTATTTACACGAATCTCTAAAGTCTAAATTATATCCATTGTAATTACTGGTTGCAAAAACTCTCACCAATTTAAACCAAAATGTATGTTTTTTTTGCTTATAATCCAAGAGGTTTCACTGCTGACAAATTACTTAAGGAGGATTATCAGTGTTGTTTTTCAGGCCAATAGAACAGCTTGAAAAACAACAACAACTCTCTAAACAGTCTAAAAGCTAATTGAGTAGATAATATGCTTCAACAGTATTGGTTGATTACCATTGGATCCTTGCATCCACTGGACTTGGGGCCACAGATTCCCGTTTTAACATTTCAACTGAAAGATACATTTTAAGACTACCCAGCAGTTACTCAGTATAATAAAGAAGTGTTGGACTACATCATGTATTCATCTCTGGAGTGGGACTTGGATCAACATCCTCATGAATCTTTACGCTAGCACCGTCATCAGTTTCTGTTAGGCGACCTGATCAATTTGCCTGATCAATTCAAGAGACAAGTGTCAAGACTTTTTAAATTGTCATATGTACCGACAACAGACCAATGAAATTCTTATTTACAGCAGCATATCAGGCCTCTAAACATAATATGCAAATAATATTTAAAGACAAAAATTCAATAAATTAATAACCCCGATACTAGTGCAAAACAAAAATCACCAAAGTTAGTGGAACCAAAGACAGTCCATAATTCATAGCTGAGGTCAGTTTTGTGTAGTGTACAAAAGACTGGTATTTGTTGGGAAGAAGCTATTCTTAGACTTGGTGGTCACAGTTTTCAGACTCCTTTAACTTCTTCCTAATGTTAGGAATGAATGAGAACGTGGTCAGGGCTGTGTGGATCTTTGATGATGGTGGCTGCCTTGTTGAGGCAGCGCCTCCTATAGATTCCTTGGATGATGGGAAGGTCAGTACCAGTGATAGATTGAGCAGTACCCACCACTCTCTGGCATTTGGCATTTTTTTGCTTTGCCATTTCTACACTGCATCTTGCTATTTCAGAGATTTCACAGTTTTAGACAACAAGGGAGTTAGGAGAGAATTATGATGCAACTGATTCTGTTTGGAAATACTAGAATTCTGATGGAGAGCAAAAATAAATGCATTTCTATTGTTTCAGAGTTGCTTGCAGGTGGAATTCCTCATTCAATGAATTAAAACTCACAGCATAAGAGCTTGTATGAATTCATCTAAACACAGGAGACATTATTGAAAATGATAGCCATGTAACATTAATACTGCATCACAAACCTGAAAGACAAGATTGTGTGCAAAATAAAGGCACTCTTTGGCATCCCTCTACTAGAAATGACTGATACTTTGAAGTTCTGCCAAGTAAAGACAAATCAGTAACCTATTACGTTATTCTGTTTATAGGGAAACAGCCAAAAATAGGCAAATGCATAAGCTATTAACGTTATTGCCTGTTGAGAGATGAATTTAAATGCTTTACAGCTTTAATGTAATCAGAGACAAGTCTCTAAAGATGATACAACGTTGAACTTGGCCAAGTGCAAACTCACTGCCTCTCCTTAAACACTTCAGTCCACTTTGAAATGGAAGAATTGCAGTTCTTTATAGATCATGTTCTACATGCAAAATTATTGTTCTTAAGAATTTAAACAGTTCCAATAAATTTTTCATTACAAAGTGTGAAATTTGACATGGTGCAAAGAGGTTGTTGGAATACTCTAATTATCCCCATTAGAATATAGCAGCTCAATTTCAATCCCTTTTAGGTTTCTCTTTCTTCTCCTCCTTCTCTTCCCATTCTTCTTCTCAAGTTTCACTTGCTTATTTTTGCCCTCTGCCAGTACTTGCTGATTAATCTAGGCCTTCATGCCACTTCAGAGACAGCTTCCAAATGCATGATCTAAGCAAGGCATTGACGGCAGAATGCCAAATCTCGTTTAGGTTCAGCTTTATTTAACAAAGAAAGGGTTTTCTTTACGATTACCAAAACAGGAAAGTTGACACAATGAGGAGTTTTAATGCTCCATTCTAATGAGTAAATGTTAAGAAATGTTCGGAGGCATCACAGTGGTAGAGTTGCCATCTTACAGCAACTGAGACCTTGGTTCAATCCTGACTACGGATGCTAACTGTCAGGAGTTTGTACGTTCTCTCTGTGACCTCATGGGTTTTCTCCAGGCGCTCTGGTTTTCTCCCACATTCCAAAGATGTGCAGGTTTGTAGGTTTGTATGCTTCTATACATTGTTCCTCAGATGTAGGATAGAACTAGTGTACAGGTGATCATTTGTCAGCGTGGACCCAGTAGGCCGAAAAGCCTGTTTCCACACTGTAATGCTAAGCTAAGAGTCGATGAATTGGATGAATGTTGCGAACTATATTCTGTAGTTGGTGTCTTCTCCTTTACTCTATCAATTGAACTCGAGTTTGACGTAACTGTTTGATGGAGAGTATTAACTGATCTAATGCCCCGAAGGATTGGAGCCAACAAAAATAGTGGTAGGTTTAAAGTACAAGAGAGAAAAATGGGTGAACGGTTCACTGTTTTCCCAGCGCAAAATAGCAGAAATAGTGGAGGAAGCCACATTTGATTATTTGCACATGATGCATACATGGGTCTACACTGAAGCTGCAAAGAACTCTGCTGCCTTTCTGTGTTCATCATGTAAACAATATTAACACAACTCCATTTTCTACAAACGCATGGATTGTACCAGTCACTTTGGCCCCTAACCTGTACATTTTAGCTTCCTCTTAAAGCTTTACTTAACGTCAGACAACTTACTCCACTGCATGGATTAGATAATTCAAATATGACGTATAGTCAAACCTGACCATTGGTTTCTTATCCTGCATTAAAAACAAACTCACCATCAGGATGAGTATTTAATTTTTGCAGATTTTCTAATTACATGGACTTTAGGATATTCTAAGATTTGAAGATATACCTTAAAATAATATAACACAGGACAGGTCCTTCGGTTTACACTGTCTGTGCTAACTATGATGCAAAATTGAACTAATTCCATCTGCCTACTCATGATCTATATCCCTGCATTCCCTGCCTGTTCATGTGCCTGTCTAAATGCTTCTTAAATGCTGCTATCATATCTGATTCCACCATCTTCTCCAGTAGAATGTTCCAGACACACCTACCACTCTCTGTGTAAAAAACTGGCCCAGCAAATCAGTTCATAAATCATAGGAGCAGAATTAGGCCATTCAGCCCATCGAGCCTACACCATTCAATCATGACTAATTCCTTTTCCATTCTCCTGCCTTCTCCCCATAATCCTTGACACCCATACTAATTAACTGCCAATTTTTCCACCTTAAAAATACCCAATGACTTGGCCTCCACAGCAGTCTGTCGCACTGAATTCCGCAGATTCACCGCCCTATGACTCAAGAAATTAAAAAAAGACAGGCAGAATTGAGCTGGAGTTAGCGCATCTTCTCCGCACTGGCTGTAAGCCTGGACCGCCACTGCTCCGGGCCGGTGTCCCGTCAGTCCAGGGTCACCCCAGACATCTCTGACCACCCCTGGACAGGGATGAGACACTCAGCAGTGGACGGGTTCGGTCCAATAGCAATTCAACAGCGTTTGCAGCGCCGGAGACCCGGGTTCGACCCTGACTACGGATGAAACGCAGGTCTGTATTCATGCAGCAGCACAGCTGCCAAGAATGTTTATCGCGAGTGACCTATGACCTGGGGATTCACAGTCGAAATACCGAACTCGCTTATACAATAGAAAAAAGAAGACAATAAGTGCTTGAGTAACTCAGGCAACATCTCTGGAAGACATGCATTGGTAACGATTTTGAGTCGGGATCTTTCTTCAGATTTCTTCAGACAATAGATCCTCTCCTGGAGCAGCACGCAGAGAGTTGCCACGTACTGGTGCCATCTTGCAACTTCCAAGTCTCTGAGAAGGGTGGCACAGTAGTACAGCTCTATAGTTAATGCCTTACAGCGCCAGATACCTGGGTTCAATCCTGACTACGGGTGCTGTCTGTATGTTCTCCCTGAGACCGCGTGGGTTTTTCTGCAGCTGCTCCGGTTTCCACGTATGTTCCAAAGATGTGTAGGTCAATTGGCTTCTGTAAATTGTCCCTAGTGTGTAGGATATAACTAGTGTACGGGTGATTGTTGGTCAGTGTGGACTCAGTGGGCAGAAGGGCCTGTTTTCACGCTGTATCTCTCCACTGCGCTAAATCTGATCTTGGCCAAAGGAAATATGGCAATTTCGAATATCCTCACTTAAAGGCTTGGTGTCCTCGTAGTACTGGATTGCTGATGTATCCAGATTCCCATTTGTTATCAGGCAACTAAACCATGCTATCAACAACTAGAGAGTAGACCTGAGCTACCATCTACCGTATTGGAGCCCTTCAGACTATCTTTAATTGGACTTTACTGGACGTTATCTTGAGCTAAACGTTATTCCCTTACCTTGTATCTGAACACTGTGGACGGCTTGATTGGAATCAGGTTTAGTCTTTCCGCTGACTGGATAGCACGCAACAAAAAGCTTTTCACTGTACCTTGGTACACGTGATAATAAACTAAAGGGGGTTTGGCCGCCCCCAGCACAATGCCGAGAACTCCTCCTGCCACCGTACCCTGCAGCTGCCACAGGCTGCAAGTAATGACCTTGCTTACTCGGCTGCTGTGAGACTTCCTGCAGCCGTCTCCGTCAACACCATGACCGCATCTGTGGCATTCATCTCCTCCAGCTCATGTCTTAGCCAGTGGAAAGGGAACAACTCCAGAAATGAAAAGTGAATTTATATAAATTCCACCACCATGCTGTATTTTTCTCTCTCCATAATCAGTTTAATTTAGCAACATCCAATTGATTTTGAAACAGGGCAATTGCTCATCATTCCCGTTGGCGGAACTGAGCTTTAAATTATGTTCTGTGGCAGTTTGATATGATAAAGTCCAGCTGGCCATTGCATGTAAAGATAACTTGGAGTCCACAAAGTTTATGAGAAACATGTGCTGTTAATGAGCCTTCTTATCATGGGCACGAGAGAAATAGAAAATTCAGTGCAGATAATCCGTTTGCAGTTATACGTCTGGTTTCCTCACCGACTATAATGGGGCAGTTTTGTACAATACCATCTAACAGCAGCACAAATAACAATTCATCGGAGGTGGTGCCTTAACAGAAAGAATGCAAGCATTTGTTGCAATCTAATCTTTCAGAGGCTGGAGCAGAACTAATGTATAATGGGACGCCACTCCGAGTCCCAATTACTCAATTTCACATTCACTGCAATTAAATAAGTACACAGCTTTTAATCTTTCCTTCTCTACACATTTCTATTCCATTCTCCCTCATTAATCTAATTTGCCTTTTTTACATTTTGTATCTTTCCTTCATATTCTTAGTTAGTCCATCACGGATACTTGACTTCTTTGAATTATCTGCGGTATATTGGCCATCTTTTACCTCAGTCACTTAAGCAAATGTATCACAACTGATTCCTCGCAAGGTGAATACTGTATTTTAAAATTAAGGAACATCTAGGAGCAAAAGCAAAACAAAGATTAATTGAGCATTAATGACATAAAATTGACGGTTAGCTGATTGGGCAGAATTTGTGGGAAGAGATGTTGAAATTAAATAGTTGAGAGCTTCAGGTATCTTGGCAAATATAACCAATTATCTATCCTGGATCAACTACATTGTCTCTACTTCCCCAGGGGACTGAGGAAATACAGTACTTCTTCAATGACTACAAAAAACTTCCACAGATGCACCACAGCAAACATACTGTTGGATTGCATCGCAGCTTGGTTTGGGAACAGCTCTTCCCAAATCTGCAAGAAATTGCATAGAGTTGTGGATGTAGCCTAGTCCATCACACAGACCAGATTCCCCACTAATGACTCCATCTCCACTTCTCCATGCCTGCATAATGCAGCCAACATAATCAAGGACCTTTCCCACCCCAGTCACTCCTTCATTTCCGCATTCCCATCAAGCAAAATCTACAAATTATCAAGCCTTAACTGTGTTTGAAAAACCACACAGGAGTCAGCAGTGTGTTCTGCTTGCAATTGAAAAAACTCATTTGGTAGTTACATTGGAGGACATCTCACATCTCAAGGTTCAGATGTCAGTAATCCTTGAACAAAAACTTTGATGCGCCAAATTTTTCTCCTGTTAGTCGGGAATCACAGGAGTACAAAGGCGCTATATAAATCCCATCCATTATTATTATTATTACAGGATACCCTCAGTCATTTGTTGAATGACACTCAAGTACAATTTTAAATGCTGAAACAATATTAGTAACAGCAAATAATTTTGCGGTTTCAAAAGGTTTTTTGTTGAAAAGTATGTTACAAAACAATTTCAAAATTGCATTGACTGTAAAGCTATCATGGAGAACTAGCAGCCTTTAGTTCTGCACGAGTTCAAAGCCCCACACATATTTTCATTCTATACCTAGAGATAGTTTAGGAATGTTGCAGAGATACAAAAGAATGATACAAATGAAGATAGTTTAGTGCATTACTTTACTTAAGATCTAAAGAGAGAGAAATGTCTGTTGCTGGTCTGTCATTAGACTCAACTGTCTGCTGGTATTACAGAAACTCTACACTATTTTCCTACGATTTTGATAACTAATGTTGCAAAAAAAAAATCCTAAACAACATACAAATGAAACAATTTATCATCAGAAAAGGAAGCTCAATAAGCTTCATGAGAATCTATTCAAATCTGTCAAGGGGACCTTAGTACTGAATGGTATTATTAAAATTCTATATTTTACACCATGAGCATGATAACTTCATTCCAAACTCGTGAGGTTAGTTATTCACCCTCTGTTGTATCTGCTAGAGGGTGCATTGGTAGGTTATGTCGGCCAAACCCTGTTTCTGTTGAAATCATGAAATTAAATTTGAGATCAGGAGTTCAACATAAATACACAACGACATAAAATAAAATTGGAGCTTGCAAGAAGGCGGCATGATCTTATGGAGATAATAATAATAATAATAATGGATGGGATTTATATAGCGCCTTTCTAATACTCAAGGCGCTTTACATCGCATTATTAATTCACTCCTCAGTCACACTCGGTGGTGGTAAGCTACTTCTGTAGCCACAGCTGCCCTGGGGCAGACTGACGGAAGCGTGGCTGCCAATCTGCGCCTACGGCCCCTCCGACCACCACCAATCACTCACACACATTCACACACATTCACACACAGGCGAAGGTGGGTGAAGTGTCTTGCCCAAGGACACAACGACAGTATGCACTGCAAGCGGGATTCGAACCGGCTACCTTCCGGTTGCCAGCCGAACACTTAGCCCATTGTGCCATCATGAGGAGAATCGACAGAAAAGAGTAGAGTCTTTTCCCCTACTCCGGATAAACACCTGTGCATTCTATTCTTCGCTTTTTAGAGAAGGCAGGTACGGGATACTGAGTTGGATGATCAGCCATGATCATATTGAATGGCGGTGCAGGCTCGAAGGGCCGAATGGCCTACTCCTGCACCTATTTTCTATGTTTCTATGTCTAAGATCATGAGGAGAATGGAACGCACAGTCTTTTACCCAGAGTCGGGTAATCGAGAACCATGGTTTAAGGCAAGGGGAAAGATTTAATAGGATTTGCCCCTGAGGGACAACTTTTTCATACAGACTGTAAATGGAACAAGCTGCCAGAGGAGGCAGGTACTGCAGCAACATTTAAAAGACATTTGGAGAAGTTCATGGAGAGGGAAGGTTTAGGGGGATCTGGGCCAAACGCGGGAAGGTGGCAATGTAGATGGAGCATCTTGGTCGCGATGGGCAAGTTGGACTGAAGAGACTGTTACCATGCTGTATGACTCTTTACCTATGAGACACCTTTAGTGCACACATTAGTAAAATATGTACACAACTCCAGGGCACCTTTAGACTCTTCAGAGTCTGAAGAAGAGTCCCAACTTGAAACGTTGCCTATTCATGTTGTTCAGAGACGCTACCTGACCTGCTGAGTTGATAGCACTTTGTGTCCTACACAAGATTCCAGCATTTGCAGTTCAATTGTCTGCAGGGCAGCTCTAGTGTTTACAACAGTAGTACACATACACAACTATTGGGCAACTTTAGTGTATACTGCAGTGGAATATGTACAGAACCACAGGGCACCTTTACTGGTCACAGCAGTAAAATACATACACAACTACAGGGCACCTTAAGTGCATACAACAGTGGTCACACTTCTGTATCATTTTCATGACTTCTGAATTTGTGACACAAAAGGTGAATGTATGAACAGAAATTTTTGAAGCTCTACTGGGTCTCCCCTAAATCCATGACAGAGTCTCCCGAGTTGCATGTCTGTTTTACTATTGGGCATATAGCTACTGTTGTTCTAACGTACACGTGTGCACAGAGATTTAGCTGATTCTTTGCCTTTTATAAAAAAACATTGTGAATGCAAGATAAAGCAATCAAATGAAATAACAGAGGACACCTTGAAATAAAGAAGACCTTGCCATACTCCAGAAATGAGCTATGCTGAATAAGCACTCCTGCATACAGATCGCAATCACACATTCAACGTGTTTAGATATATGCCTTTTACTAAACAAAGGTCATTTGTGCAAGTGAATCATGCAACAGATTTTTTTAAAAACAGATGCACATTTGCATACACGTCTCTATTCTGCATTTAAATAATATCGGTAAAATATCTGCAACTTTGCATTGTAAAACCCATGACTATAAGTGACGATCCACATCCCATACCGTCATATAACAGGACCACGATAGTGGCAGATTTAAATTCTTATTCTTTGCGCTGGTTGACTGCAAAGCTTTTATTGGTACTGATATTGGTGTTGATTTATATATATAGTGGAAAGATTTTGCTTTTGTGTTATCCAATCAAATCTGATAATACTGGAATATGATCAAATACACAGGAAGAGCATAGAGAGAAGTACCAGCACAGTATAGAAATAAGTGCAGAATATAGTTTTCTCAGATAAAAAGTTCAATGCCCACAATGAGATAGGCTGGAAGATCAGGACTATACCCTAGCTCATAGAAGAGTTGTTCAGAGGTCTGATAACAGAGGGGACATGGGTGACAAACAAGATCGATTTACACATTGAACATGTGCAGAAATGCAATGATTTAAAATACAATTTGTTGAAAACTGGAAAGATTATTTTTGTTTTAGAATGATGCCACATAAAATGTAGGATATTTTTTGCCCGAGGCCACACACAAATTAGAGGAACAGCACCTCATATTCCGCTTGGATAGCTTACAACCCAATGCTATGAATGTTGATTTATCCTATTTTAACTAACGTCTACAAACAACCCCTTCCCCCCCTCCCATTTCTCCTCCAAACTCTTTTCTTTCCCCCCTCACTCCCCTCCACATGAACTCAGGGAGACCTTGCACCAGTTATTCCTCTCTCCCATCTTCCTTTTCCTTCCTCCAGCTTCACAATTCACAACTTTTCTATCCTCGAGCTTCACAATTTGTAACTCTTTATCCTTTTGGCTCATACCTGTTTTTTTCATCACTGGCCTTTGACCAACAATCGGCCTATCAAAAAAAACCCTTGCCATGTTCACCGATTACTTGCTTTGTCCTGCCCTTCCGCTCTTCCAGCTTTCTTTCTCCCCTCCATCCCTACATCCTCCCCTCCCCCACCGCATTCAGTCACCTTCTTAACGGATGCTGCCAGACACACTGAGTTACTCCAGCATTTTGTGTCTGGCCTTGCTAAACCAGCATCTGCAGTTCCTTGTTATTATAAATTGTAGGTTTATTATCTGCAGATAATTACTACGAACATTATAACAGATTATTAAAGCCCTTTATAATAATGTTCGTGTTGAGATTTCTCCATGTTTTTACTTTTATAATCAAATGCTTGAGACTTAAAAACTGTTTAAAGTGCCACTGTTAGCTACAATCCCTCTTCAATCTATGATTCACAGCTAAGCTGAGGCAAAGAAGCGAAAAGGAGAACACTGTCATTCTGTATTCATAGAAACATAGAAACATAGAAAATAGGTGCAGGAGTAGGCCATTCGGCCCTTTGAGCCTGCACCGCCATTCAATATGATCATGGCTGATCATCCAACTCAGTATCCTGTACCTGCCTTCTCTCCATACCCCCTGATCCCTTTAGCCACAAGGGCCACATCTAACTCCCTCTTAAATATAGCCAATGAACTGGCCTCAACTACCTTCTGCGGCAGAGAATTCCAGAGATTCACCACTCTCTGTGTGAAAAAAGTTTTCTTCATCTCGGTCCTAAAAGATTTCCCCCTTATCCTTAAACTGTGACCTGTGTTCTGGACTTCCCCAACATTGGGAACAATCTTCCTGCATCTAGCCTGTCCAATCCCTTAAGAATTTTGTAAGTTTCTATAAGATCCCCCCTCAATCTTCTAAATTCTAGCGAGTACAAACCGAGTCTATCCAGTCTTTCTTCATATGAAAGTCCTGACATCCCAGGAATCAGTCTGGTGAACCTTCTCTGTACTCCCTCTATGGCAAGAATGTCTTTACTCAGATTAGGAGACCAAAACTGTACGCAATACTCCAGGTGTGGTCTCACCAAGACCCTGTACAACTGCAGTAGAACCTCCCTGCTCCTATACTCAAATCCTTTTGCTATGAATGCTAACATACCATTCGCCTTCTTCACTGCCTGCTGCACCTGCATGCCTACTTTTAATGACTGGTGTACCATGACACCCAGGTCTCGTTGCGTCTCCCCCTTTCCTAATCGGCCACCATTCAGATAATAATCTACTTTCCTGTTTTTGCCACCAAAGTGGATAACCTCACATTTATCCACATTATACTGCATCTGCCATGCATTTGCCCACTCACCCAGTCTATCCAAGTCACCTTGCAGCCTCCTAGCATCCTCCTCACAGCTAACACTGCCCCCCAGCTTCGTGTCATCCGCAAACTTGGAGATGCTGCATTCAATTCCCTCGTCCAAATCATTAATATATATCGTAAATAGCTGGGGTCCCGGAACTGAGCCTTGCGGTACCCCACTAGTCACTGCCTGCCATTGTGAAAAGGACCCGTTTACTCCTACTCTTTGCTTCCTGTCTGCCAACCAGTTCTCTATCCACATCAATACTGAACCCCCAATACCGTGTGCTTTAAGTTTGTATACTAATCTCTTATGTAGGACCTTGTCGAAAGCCTTCTGAAAGTCCAGATATAACACATCCACTGGTTCTCCCTTATCCACTCTACTAGTTACATCCTCGAAAAATTCTATAAGATTCATCAGACATGATTTACCCTTCATAAATCCATGCTGACTTTGTCCAATGATTTCACCACTTTCCAAATGTGCTGCTATCCCATCTTTAATAACTGATTCTAGCAGTTTCCCCACTACCGATGTTAGACTAACTGGTCTGTAATTCCCCGTTTTCTCTCTCCCTCCCTTTTTAAAAAGTGGTGTTACATTAGCTACCCTCCAATCCTCAGGAACTACTCCAGAATCTAAAGAGTTTTGAAAAATTATCACTAATGCATCCACTATTTCTGGGGCTACTTCCTTAAGTACTCTGGGATGCAGCCTATCTGGCCCTGGGGATTTATCGGCCTTTAATCCATTCAATTTACCTAACACCACTTCCCGGCTAACCTGGATTTCACTCAATTCCTCCATCTCATTTGACCACCTGTCCCCTGCTATTTCCGGCAGATTTTTTATGTCTTCCTTAGTGAAGACAGAACCAAAGTAGTTATTCAATTGGTCTGCCATGTCCTTGTTCCCCATGATCAATTCACCCATTTCTGACTGCAAGGGACCTACATTTGTTTTAACTAAGCATTTTCTCTTCACATATCTATAAAAGCTTTTGCAGTCAGTTTTTATGTTCCCTGCCAGTTTTCTTTCATAATCTATTTTCCCTTTCCTAATTAAGCCCTTTGTCCTCCTCTGCTGGCCTCTGAATTTCTCCCAGTCCTCTGGTAGGCTGCTTTTTCTGGCTAATTTGTACGCTTCATCTTTTGTTTTGATACTATCCCTGATTTCCCTTGTTATCCACGGATGCACTACCTTCCCTGATTTATTTTTTTGCCAAACTGGGATGAACAATTGTTGTAGTTCATCCATGCAGTCTTTAAATGCCTTCCATTGCATATCCACCGTCAACCCATTAAGAATCAATCGCCAGTCTATCTTGGCCAATTCACGTCTCATACCCTCAAAGTTACCTTTCTTTAAGTTCAGGACCCTTGTTTCTGAATTAACGATGTCACTCTCCATCCTAATGAAGAACTCAACCATATTATGGTCACTCTTGCCCATGGGGCCACGCACAACAAGACTGCTAACAAACCCTTCCTCATTACTCAACATCCAGTCTAGAATAGCCTGCTCTCTCGTTGGTTCCTCTACATGTTGGTTTAGAAAACTATCCCGCATACATTCCAAGAAATCCTCTTCCTCAGCACCCTTGCCAATTTGATTCACCCAATCTATATGTAGATTAAAGTCACCCATTATAACCTTTGTTGCACGCATTTCTAATTTCCTGTTTGATGCCATCCCCAACTCCACTACTACTGTTAGGTGGCCTGTACACAACTCCCACTAGCGTTTTCTGCCCCTTAGTGTTTCGCAGCTCTACCCATATCGATTCCACATCCTCAAAGCTAATGTCCTTCCTTTCTATTGCATTAATCTGCTCTCTAACCAGCAACGCCACCCCACCTCCTTTCCCTTTCTGTCTATCCCTCCTGAATATTGAATATCCCTGGATGTTCAGCTCCCAGCCTTGGTCACCCTGGAGCCATGTCTCCGAGATCCCAACTATATCATGGTCATTAATAGCTATCTGCACATTCAACTCATCCACCTTATTACGAATGCTTCTTGCATTGAGACACAAAGCCTTCAGGCTTGTTTTTACAACACTCTTACCCCTTATACTATTATGCTGAAAAGTGGCCCTTTTTGATTTTTGCCCTGGATTTGCCGGCCTGCCACTTTTCGTACATTCATCACTGGTCAAGTCAAAGATCTTCGTTAGATTAATTCGAGAAAAAGGGTTTTACTGACGTATTACGTTAAGCATGCTAGTCTCGGTAAAGAAATTGTACTTTACACATGGAACAAAATGTACCCAATATGTAAAGTACTCGAACGGATCTGATGCACGTGGGGAGCTTGCACATCACATTACATTAAAAGCAATTAGCACTTTAGTCACACAAATTCTTTGCAGTGCACTATTCCCCACAATCACGCAGATCTGCTGAAAAATGTACCATTGCAAGGTACACTTCTGAGGGTTTAACACACTGTGAGGTGCTTTATCCCCCAAACGCACTTAAGATGTTCTCATGTATCATGTTTCATTGCAATGACTTTTTTTTTCCCTTTCATAAGTTGTTCTTACACAAGGACAGAGTCTTGTCCCAGTATATGAAATAAAAATTAACTTGCACAATGCGTTATTACTGAGAGCTGCAGATGATTTTGCACAGTTCATCTCCTTCACAAAGCTGTTCAGTGGGCTGTGGAAGTGCTGCATTACATTCATGTAAGAATAATTCATTTGTTCCCAACAAGTGGACTATTGATTTAGATTCCCCTTTTCCTACAAACTGAACCAAGGCTTTACAGACAGGAACAATACTGGACCTATTAAAAGCAGGAGAATACCTCGAGAAAGATCTCTCGCTCACTCTCGCATCAATAACATGGGTGACCTAATGCCTATGTTGTTCTATTTGTGTATTCACAATGTTACAGAGCATTTAATGTGATGAAACTTTTACAACTACACTGCAGTTGATCTTTTCAGGATTAAACAGAAGATTAAGTCTGGAGCCAGTGACATCCTATCTTTGTGTAGTTGTTCTTGAAACAGACTGGTATTTCATTCCACATTATGGAAAGAAAAAAATTGTCAGCAGCACTCCACAATTGTATCCAGTGCGTGACGGGAATGTTAATCCCGAGGTTGGGGTACATTGGGTCGTTCTCTTCCACTACTTTTATTCCTTTGCATTTATAACCCTTCAGAACCTCTTGTGTTTTTATAGCGTAATGAAAGAGTGCCATGTATCTATCTGATAAATCTTCCTCATCAGTTGAACCGTGTTCCCGCAATGACAGCATTTACAACTTGGTTTTACTATCCTATTATCAGCTTAATTTGTCTTGTATTATTTTTAACTGAAACGTAATTTGCAAAAGTAACAGCAGTCTGTGCAATTATCATCTGTTCTGCAAAAACATCTCATTAGTAACTTGATGTATACACTGAAGTGGAAAACCTGAAGGTCTATTTAAAAATCATCATTCTTTTCAGTTATATTTTCATATATTTAATCAGTTTCCACAATAAAAAAAATATTTAGTACACAGATTTTTCTGTCTCAACTTCAATCCAATGGGAGCAACCTAAATCTTACTTTCTTGCAGCATCCATTATAAATTCAGCGTGTTTTTGTCGTATTACAATCACTGCAACATCTTAGCAAACTAATGATTAAGCAGAAGCATCCATTATTGCCTAATTAAATACAACCAGTTTCATGCAGGTGAAAAATTGCTATTCGGCAGCTAGTCGATGAAAGTAACTGATGGTGAACTTGAAACTAATTTGTTCTTGAAACAGCTGGTGTCTTCCATCTTCTTTTTGGAAATTGGAGTCGTTACTGAGAAGCAATCAGCTCAAATTAGTCTATGACACTTGGAATAAGTGGTTTTTAGAGAACTGGGTGTGCCTGGTTTAATATTTACAGCAAGGCTACTTCTAGCTCACCTCTTACACAGATAGCCAAGTAGTTCACCTTGTGCAAACAAGATATTTGTAAATTTCAATATGAAACAGTGATGGACAATATCAAGCATTTCATGCGTTATTCAGAAAAAAAACAAAAGAAGGTATCGACAGGTCCGCCACCGATTTTCTGGCACCCTTGGTTCCAGAGCCTTTCTGGATGATCTGTTTTGCCAGTCCAACAGACATCATGGCCTCGGAGGGGCCCGCAAAGTCAGCTGAAGAGGTCAGCTATGGGAATGGGTCTGCCAGCTCTGACCAGGTCGGAATTCCAGAGCCCCGGCTGCAGGCAGCAAATTCGGCCGCCGAGTGGCGCAGAAGTCCAGATGGGATTGAGATCAGCGCCTCTCCCAGCCTGCTCTCCCAGGCGCCTCCCCAGCCGCCACATTTTCAGGGGGAACTGGGGGTGTGGGGGGGATTTTGTTTGTATTACAGTCGGGACTGGACCACCAATTGCCAGAAAATCGGTGGTGGACCTGCACACTGATTCTAATTTTTATTGATAAAGAGGTACAACCTCAACATGACATTGCAGAACCCATCAACAAATGACACAGCATCTCTGCTTCACACCCAGGTCACACCAGTGCTTTGGCTCTGGTGTAAAGCAGCTACTCCAATTACACTTGTAGTGAACATGACCACTTCTCAGGTTGGTTGCTAGATAGAGCCCTCTGTGGAAGTAGGTGCAATGGTAAAAATACAAGCTCACATAGTTTTGGCTTCTTACAATGCTCCCTTACAGGGGTTTTGTAGTTAAAGAAGTTCTGAAATTTTACTCAAAACTTGTTATAAAGAGTCCCAGATTCATAGAGCATGGCCCAATTAGCCCAATGCCGACCAAGATGCCTCGTCCACACTAGTCCCACCTGCATGCATATGCTTCTAAATCTTTCCAATGCATGTACCTGTCCAAATGTCTTTTAAATGTTGTGATAGTACCTGCTTCAACTACATCCTCTGGCAGGTGAAAAGATGGCCTCTCAGGTTTCTATTAAAGGGCCTGTCCCACTGTACGAGGTAATTGAAGAGCTCTCCCGAGTTTAAAAAAAAATCAAACTCGTGGTAAGCACGTAGAATGTACGTAGTGGGTACGTCGGAGCTCGGGACATCTCTTAGCGGCTCGTTACGCTAACGGCAGGTACTCGGGAAATGGGGTAAGCTCGTGAAGACTCGTGAAGTTTTTCAACATGTTGAAAAATGTCCACGAGAGCACCTATGAGTACCTATGAGCGGCATTTACCGTAATTCTCCGAGTTCGAATCAGGATAAACTCGGGAGAATTCTTGAATTAGGTCGTACAGTAGGACAGGCCCTTAAATCTTTCTCCTCTCACGTTAAACCCTTGTCCCCTGCTTCTTGATTCCCCTTCTCTGGAAAAGAGGCTCCACCCTAATTATTCCCCTCACGATATTATACCTCTATAACATAACCCCTCATCCTCCTGCACTCCAAGGAATAAACCTCTAAGACACTCTGAGCCCGCCCAACCACTGTCTTTTGTTCAGACAAGCCCTGGCAACATGCTCGTAAACCTTCTCTGCACTCTTAAAATTTGCCGCAATGCAATTTACTTTCACACTGTCATCTCTAAACGTTACATATTTGCTCCAACATCTGATTTAAGGACTTACATGTTATCATTTTTTAAATTTAACATTATATATTAATTCCACCTCATTAGAAGAACTACAAAAATTCACAAAGCACTATTCCAGATCAAATTAGATCCGTAATAATAAAATTTATTTATTTGGACACAAAATCATTCTGAAATACTGCCCAAATTAATAATATCCTGGCAAATATTTTAGCTTCCAATTGATTTTCATTACTTAGGTCTAATAATTGTAAAGTTATGCACAGTGTATTTCTTTTGCACCTGTGACTGAGAACATCTGGTTCTAGTCCACAAATTGTGGTATTACACCTTTACCAAAGTTGAGTTGCAGCTCTGGATGTTAATAAATGAAAGAAGTGTTCAATTAATTTCTCATAACAATAAAAATATACAGGCATACATTAATTCTTCCTCAAAATCAAATCTCTCAAAAATGTTTCAAGGCATTTTACACAGAATTGCATTCATCGGGATGTTGTTGAATTGGTGAAAACCGCTATCATTTTATCGATGAGTTTAAAGATACAGAATGGAAACAGTCCCGTCAGCCAACAAGTCCACACCAACCTGTTCACACTAGTTTTATGTTATCCCACTTACGCATCCATTGGCCTACACACGAGGGATCTTTGCGATGTGGGAGGAAATAGGAGCACCTGGGGGAAACTCATGTGGTCAAAGGGAGAATGTGCAATCTCCACAAAGACAGCACCCGATGGAAGAATCAAATGTGGGTCATTGTGTCACTGTGCTGCTTTTGTAGATATTAAAATTGCATAACTAACCACCACATAATAGCAGTATCAGATGGAGGAAACATTTTGAGCTGATGAATTGGTTGCTGAAGATCTACTTACTGTTAATGTACTAAGTTTGTACATGCTCACTGTAACCACAAGGGTTTACTCTGGGTACTCCCGTTTCCTCACACATTCCAAAGACGTGCGGGGGTATAGGTCAATTGGCCTTAGGGCATAGGATAGAACTAGTGGAGTGAGCCCACCGTGGACTTGGTAGGCTGAAGGGGCTCTTTCCATGCCAAACCTCCAAACTGAACTATTCCACTTGACCATCTCAGCACATATTCAATCAGTAGCAGAAATCCCTTCAGTTTTACAAGTATTAGTTGCATTGTCCTAACATCCTTTAACAGCTGGCGATTGAACCAGCTGTACAAAAAAATGCAACATACCCACCGTGAATGCCATACTGAAATTAAAACAAAAATACAAAATGCTGGAAACGTTTTGCAGGTCAGGAGCATCTGTGGAAAGGGAGAGTGAGTTCCACAATAGATCTGTAACTTGAACTTGATTTCTCTTTCTGCAGATGCTACTTGACTGTTTGCCGCCATGTCCGTAGGGCGGCATGGTGGCGTAGCGGTAGAGCTACTGCCTTACAGCACCAGAGACCTGGGTTCGATTTTGACAATGGGTGCTTATCTGTACGGAGTTTGAACGTTCTCCCCGTGACCAGCGTCGGTTTTCTCCGAGATCTCCGGTTTCTTACCACACTCCAAAGACGTACAGGTTTGCAGATTAATTCGCTTGGTATAAATGAAGAATTGTCCCCAGTATGTGTAGGATAGTGTTAATGTGCAAGAATTGCTGGTCAGTGCAGACTCAGTGGGCCGAAAGACCTGTTTCCGCACTGTATCTCTAAATTAAAGTAAACTAAATTTCCATTTTCATTTCAGTTTTCTGGCATCTGCGGTATTTCTTTTAATACTGTGCTGAAACTGGCAACTTTACAATGGAAGATTTCAACTTTTATGTACTTTCACAAACAGCGTTTAAGTCATTAAAAGTGAACAAAGCAATTTCGAGCCTATAATCTTTCGACCCAGTGGTGAGTACATAACAAAGCGTTGCGGATAATTAGAAACTATAATAACTCACTAATTAGTTGTTTCAGTCGCAGTCATTATAATTGGGGTGACTGAGAAAAGTGCTTCAATGCAGTTCCATTTTGTTTTCTCCTTTCATTTTCCTCACTGATATTCTCTCTCAGACAACTTGAACCTTTTAACACTCGTCCTTTCCTGCATACATTTGATGACGCCCAGAATTTATAGAACGCAGAACAGTACAGTACAGGAATAGACCCTTCAGTCTGTGCTTATCTGTGCCAAACATGCCAAAATAAATTAATGTCATCTGCCTGCACATGATCCTTATCCCTCCACTCTCTGCATATCCATGAGCTCATCTAAAAGCCTCCTAAACACTACTTTTGTATCTGCCTCCATGGTCACGATGGGACAGCGGTAGAGTTGCTGCCTTACAGCGAATGCAGCGCCAGAGACCCACATTCGATCCCGACTACGGGTGCTGTCTGTACGGAGTTTGTACGTTCTCCCCGTGACCGCGTGGGTTTTCACCGAGATCTTCGGTTTCCCCCCACACTCCAAAGACGTACAGGTTTGTAGGTTATTTAGCTTGGTGAATGTAAAAATTGTCCCTAGGATCGTGTTAATGTGCAGGGATCGCTGGTCGGCGCGGACCCGCTGGGCCAAAAGGGCCTGTTTCCGCACTGTATCTTTAAACTAAACTAAACCACCCCTGGCAGCTTGTTCTAGGCATCCATCACTCAAAGTAAAAAACTTGCCCCGCACATCTCCTTTTTTTTCTCCAACTCCAACTTTACTCACCTCTGATAAAGCTTGGAAATGATCAGAACACAAGAAAATAGGAACAGGAATAGGTCCTCCGATCCTTTAATCCTGTGAAGAATTCTTCCGCATAGCACAGTCCTGTAAACTTATCACTTAGTCCTTTGGCACCACATTGATTTCCCACATTCTATTATCTACATTCATCTAAGGAAGTAGAGCCGTTGGTATGTTTTCTTGGCCATTGCTTCAATGGAGCTGGTCCAGGACAAATTGCTGGTGATAATGTCCAAACAGACTCACTGTGGCTCCCCTAGATTAAGTATTGCATATTGTGTGCAGTTCTGGTTGTTCCATTGCAGGAAAGATGTAGAGACTCTGTAGAGACTTTGGAGAGGGTGCAGATGTTTACCAGAATGCTGCCTGGATTAGTGAGTTTCAGCTACAGGGAGAGGTTGGATAGACTCGGATTGTATCTTCTGGAATGTCGGAGGTTGAAGGAAGACTTGATAGAAGAATATAAAATGATGAGAGGCATAGATAGGGTAGACAGTCAGAACCTTTTCCCAGGGTGGAAATGTCCAACACTAGAGGACATAGCTCCAAGGTGAAAGGGAGAAAGTTTAATTGAGATGTGAGGGGCATGTTTTTTTTTACAAAGAGAGTGGTGGGAACTGTAATGCATTACATGTTCAGCACAAACATTGTGGGCCAAAGAGGACTCTTCCTGTGCTGTACCATTCCATGGTCAATGGAAAACAGTTCTCCTGATTTTGATCGACAGCTAGATGGAGTAAGTGACAAAGACTAGAGATGAAAAGACAAAAGGGTGTCAGATAAGGAGAGTGAAATATGAATTCACTTAAGGGCCTGTCCCACGAGCATGCGACTCCATGCGGCAAGCGTGACCTAACGTGTTCGCTTGAGCCGTACGGCCTCGCGGGGCCGGTCCCACTTCAATCGCCGGAGCCATATGGAGTTGTGCGGAGCTGGTCCCGACATCGCGCGGGGCTCCGAAAAACTGACCGTGTACAAAAATTCCGCGCGGAAACGGCCTGCCGGCCCGCAGCCACCTCGACGCCGTACGCAGCGCCTCGACGGGCGTGCGCAGCGTCTCGACGCCGTACGCACGGACTTCACGTCACTCATTTGACCTCCGCACGGCCCCCACTTCCGGTTTGGTCGCGCTCGCCGCATACAGGCGCATGCTGGTGGGACCGGCCCTGTATGGGGATCACTCGACCTCCGCGCGACCCCCACGCGGCCCCCGCTTCCGGTTTGGTCGCGCTTGCCGCATGCAGGTCGCATGCTCGTGGGACAGGCCCATTACTCTATTCGTCGGCTAATCAAAACCCCTTCACCTGTATCCACTTATCACTTGCCAAGGTTTATTCCATCCCCAACTCTCTTTTCCAGCTTTCTCCAACCCCCCAGTATAATCAGACTGAAAATGGGTCTCGACCCGAAACATCATCTATACATTCCCTCCACATTTGCTGCCTGACCCACTTTGCTCAAAACTAGATATGTTTCTTTTTTCACACTATTACATAGCAGCTACAATACAGAGACATACCAATGAATCCAACCAGTTTGTATTGCTATTGATCCTCCACAAGAGATGTCTTCTTCATCCTCCGTGTTCCCATACTTTATCTTCAAACACCTAACCAATCTTCTCTCAAATATCAATATCGTCACTGCTTCGATCCTTAACACCAGTGGTACATTCCACAATTCTCTATATAAATGGGTTTCTTCTGCTCTCTTTAAAATCCCTTAAATTTAATCTTATGTCTGGATTTCTCATTTGAAGGCCCAGAATAATTCTAAATAATTTGAACAGAGTTTGTAGGTTAATTGGCCTCGGTAAAATTCTAAATTGTCCCTGCAGGATAGTGCTAGTGTATGGGGTGATTGCTGGTCTGTGCAGACATTTTGGGCCGAAGGGCCTGGTTCCACGCTGTATTTCTAAAGTCTTAAGTAAAGAAACTTGTTAATACCATGTGTGCCGTACTTTTTGTTTAAAAAAATAATTCAGAAGTATACCTGCAGTTTAGTGCAAGTGACCAAGGATGGATTTGTACTGCTTTAATATCTTTCTGCTCTGTGCCATGCCTAAATAATTTCCTTTCAATCACCCTGTTAATTGTCTCTGTTCTTATGATTAAAAGTCCCAGTTTTTCCCATCACATCCTGGCAAATCTGCACAAGAACCCTTGTAATTGCCATAACGCTATTTTTGCTCACTATTTCATGATAACCCACACAGTTTTTTTAATGTCTGAATTTTAACCCACACTGACCACCCACCCCCCCCCCCCTCCCCCATCTTTGTTTACGTTCTTTACCAAGGTAGTCACCATCCTCACAGCCCCAACTCCTATCTTCTGATCTTATTTCTATGACTTCTTCCAGCTCATCAGCCCTTCAAGATTTCTCCATTCCTTCATTTCTAATGCCTTCCTCATACCTAACTATAACTTTGTGAGAAGGAGGGTCCGGACCTGACACGTCATCTATCCATGTTCTCCAGAGATGCTGTCATTACCAGCTCAGTACTTCTGCTTTTTGGGGATTTTTGCTATACTATAATTTAACTGCTCAAACGCTAAGCTGTTCCATAAAACCTATCACCTCATTTTTCCATCTCACAACAAACTCAAAAAATTCAGGTGCTGGATGTCAAACTATTGTTTGGTAATATTTTAGCATATTATTTTGGTTCATGTCCTAACATTAGCCACCATCTTAATTGTTTTATTCAGAAGTCAACATGGAATAACTAATACAATGAATAGGCCATTAATAAAATGGAAACAGTTTAACAGGACTAATTTAGTGCTTTTAAATAAAATATCTCGAGTGGCTAAAGACAAGTCTTTTAAATGTTGCTAATTTTTTTTGTAAAATGCACACAACTTTTACAGAAACATGGCATCGCTGGTGAGACAAGCAATTATTGACCATCTCTAATTTTCTTCGCAATAGTGCAATTGAACTGCCACTTTGAACGGCTGCAATCCTTCTGGGGAAGACACTTCCCCTGATATTGTTGGGAAGGAAGTTTTAGGTTTTGGACCTAGCAAGGATGAGGAAGCTGTGATAAACTTTCTAATTTAGGATGGCGTATATCCTTGAGTTTAGTTTAATTTAGAGATAAACCACAGAAACAGGCCGTTTGGCCCACTGAGTCAGTGCCGACCAGCGATCATCCCCATACACTAGTTCTAGCCTACACATTGGGGACAAATTACAAAAGCCAATTAACCTGCAAACATGTATGTCATGTGGGAGGAAGCCGGAGCACCCGGAGAAAACCCACATGATCATAGGAAGAACGTACAAACTCTGTACAGAGAGCGCTCGTAGTCAGGATCGAAAGCGGGTCTCCGGCGCTGTAAGATCCGTAGCTCTACTGCTGCACCATCCTTGTGTCTTATTGATGGCTTTAATGCTTTGGATTTCCAGAAGGCAAGTCGTCTACTGCAGGGTATCCAATCTCTTACCTGCAATGGAAGTTGCAGCATTAATATGGTTGGTCAATTTGAATAGAAACAAGGAACTGCAGATGCTGGTTTACAAAAAAAAGACACAAATTGCTGGAGTAACTGAGCAGATCAGACAGCATCTCTGGAGAAGATGGACAGGTGATTTTTCGGGTCGGGACCCTTCTTCAGAAGTTTGAGTTCCATTTGAGGTTCTGACCAACGTGATTCCCAGGACAGTGGGGAATTTGGACATGGTTACATCAAGAGTAGATAGTCAGCTCTTTCTTCTTGGATGCAGTCATTGCTTGGTAGAGGCGGCACAGTTACATGCCATGACCTCATAGATAATTCATAAATCAGAGCTACAGATTACTGGAAAAACTTGGCAGTTTTCATTGGCATTCTTATGAAGCATGATTTTAAAAAACCTGTCTACGTATTGCACATGTCTATTCATTAAGCAGGGGCTTGGAAGGGAAGCCAAGCAGATCAGTGTCTATTTATAAAAACATGGAATGTACATAATCACGGAACAGCCCTTTTTTTTCTGCAATCATAGTAGTTGCCCGTTCCAGGGATGATTGCATTAATCTGCAAGGCACAGACTCGATCTAAGAGCGCAGAGGATAACCTCCTTGCCTGCAGTCATGCCCCAGGGTTATTAAGCTCTCTTTCCCTCTTGGCTCACAGGGGAGACCTGCAAAGGCATGACCACTGTGTTCAGAGAGCCGAATAGATAGGATATGGGTGGATTGAATCCCAACGTTTCATCTGAACGAAAGCCATCAGTCACGGTGAGCTACGACTCGTGGCAGTATAAACAAGGCAGAAATGATAGTCAATAAAATCACAATTAGGTGCACCGTATGTCAGCCTTCCCCTATGTTCACAATCAACAGAATCAATAGCCAACAGTCTGGAAATTTCTCTTTTCTCTCTCTTTCATTCTCATTTTTTGTTCCAGCTGAATCTTTTATTAGTGCAAAAAAAAAAAAGCCCAATTACTGCCCATGTCACCACTGGGTAGCTAGCTAAAAGCTGCCAAATTAGTAACTGCTAGTTCTTGACAATGAAATACAATCACAGGGGTGAAGTCACAAGTTTGTGTTTGTGCCAAGAGAAGGTTACTTCTCTTGTCCATGCGTTGACAGAGTTATTTCCAAAGCCATGTGCAGCAGTAAAACAAATGGCATGTGCACTCCAAGACAGCGTGAGTTGCAATTTCCATATAAATTAGCACACATAAATTCTCCTAATCTTTACATAAAAGTGCACAATTAAATTTACAGTACTTAAATGTGATCACAGATTTCTATTAAATTGATTTCTTACCAACAATTTGTCCTGAACTATTGACTCGATTTAATTAAAGGTCATTGTTTGTCAAGTTGTTCGACCAGTACATTTTTGCGCTGATGTATATGTGGAGGTCTGGTGAACTCATTTACTATTGCCCACAGGTTGTTAACAACAATAATGTTAAGTATTTCAGCACCATAAGACATAGGAGCAGAATTAGGCCATTCAGCTTGGTCTACTCTGCCGTTCAATCATGGCTGGTCTATCTTTCCCTCTCAGCCCCATTATCCTGCCTTCTCACCACAGAATCACAGAACAAGGTTGCTATCTTTACGGAGTTCTTACGTTCTCCCTCTCCCTAGAAGAGATTAACTATTTGCAAGCCAGTTACAAACTACAAGGTTATCCTTCATCCTCCGACGCTCCAGAGAAAATATATACAATCTCAGTTGGCAAAAGCTAATGGTGCCACAGAAGGCTTAAATACTCATGGGTTAAGCAAAAATAATCAGTGGTGCCTTGATTGCTATCCAATGTTCCCTGCTGGAAAATTAGCACTCGGACATCAGGTGCAAATAGGGCAGCACAGTGGTGCAACAGTAGAGTTGCTGCTTTACAGCGCCAGAGACCCGAGTTCAATCCTGACAATGGGTGCTGTCTGTATGGAGTTTGTACATTCTCCCTGTGACCGCGTTGGTTTTCTCTGGGTGTTCCGGTTTCCTCCCACACTCCAAAGGCATACAAGTTTGTAGGTTAAATGACTTCGGTAAAATTGTGAAACTGCCCCTAGGGTGTAGGATAGTGCTAGTGAGAAAGTGACAGAGCAGGACTTGGTGGGCCAAAGGGCCTGTTTCCATGCTGCATCTCTAAAGTCTGAAGAACACCTCATGTTTTAAGTGTGTGCCAACATTGATGACATAAGCAACCTTGGATAAGGTATGAAAAAGTGTTTGCAAAATAAGTTAAGAAAAAAAAGGACATTTTTGAAAAAGCAAAGGATACTTGGCACCACTAAAAAATAGATATTTTGTTTGTATGCTGACGCCTTCAAAAATGATTATGTTAAATACAACATTTATTGTTTATTGAAGACAAACCAAGAAACAAATCTAACAGAAAATACTGGCTGCTGGGCTTTTTATCCTACTTGTGTGGGCTGTCATCTGCAGAAACTTTTCACTGTTGGTGCTGGATAATGATCAGCTTTGAATTCTAAGGAAAGTGTGTAGGAACTGCTTTTCCCCCAAAACACAATTATCCTCAGCAGGGAAACTCTACTGCAAATGATTTGTGATTTTTCACAGACTGGCTTGCAAATAGTTCATCTCTTTTCTATCTTTAACCTTAAAAAGAAATCAAAACTATGCTTTTTTTTCAAACCACTTGAAAAGCATCCAGAGTTGACACTCATTATAGAGATTTGGTTAGGCAATGGGTAGGCATTAGAATTTCACATCAGAACATAGACTCAAATTCAGCTAGTGGCTCTTAATTAAAATGAATGTGAGCAAACGATCTTATTTCGAATAGAAGTGCATTGATTTGAGAACTAATTAATGACTGTGTAATATCTTCAACCATCCTTCTTTCGCTCTCTATAGTCTTTGAGATTTCAGCCACTCAACTATTCTTCAATGGGAATGATCTTTCTTGGTTCGACGTGCATATTTCTGATAGCAAATAGGCTGGATTGTTAATGTTGGAGGATTTCAAGCATCGTCATAAGCATCTCCTTCTATGCAAGCTTTGATCACCAAAACACTTCACAAAGACATTTTGGCTAGAAGATTAAGCAGTCAAGTTCCATCCCAGAATGTTGTGCACAACTACACTAATACTACCCTGCAGCTTGAGTTATCAACATTGAACTTTAAACAGAGAGGCAATTTGTGGACAGACATGTGATCTTTGACATGGCTTGTGGATGTGGATGTGGATATGGGTTGGACTTGTTCTACCTGACCATAGTCAAAGAGGCAGTTAGCTTGGATACAGACCCTTCTACATTAATTCAATTTATTTTTATTTTCCCCACATTCTCATCAACAACAGAGATTCTACCACTCATTTGCACAGAGGTCAAATTTCCAGTGGTCGATTAATCTACCTGCCTGCACTTGTATCTGAAATGCAACACCTGGGCAATAGGAAAAAATAAGAATTGGTAAATGAGGCAGAAAAAAATAATTGGGGGCAACGTTTCAGATTAAAGCTTGACCAATTTCCAGACTGTTGGCTATTGATTCTGTTGATTGTGAACACAGGGGAAGGCTGACATACAGTGCACCTAATTGCGATTTTATTGACTATCATTGTTCAAGAAGGAACTGCAGATGTTGTTTCCTTTCTCCTTTCTTCTCCCTGCCCCCCCACCCCCCCCCCCCCCCCCCCACCCTACATCAGTCTGAAGAAGGGTTTCGGCCCGAAACGTTGCCTATTTCCTTCGCTCCATAGATGCTGCTGCACCCGCTGAGTTTCTCCAGCAGTTTTGTCTACCTTATTGACTATCATTCTCCCTAGTATTTAAGAGATAGAAGAAGAATGTTTTTCTTTAGTTTTGAAATACAGCATGGAAGCAGGCCCTTTGGCGCACTGAGTATGTGCCGACCAGCGAACACCCCATACACTAGCACTATCCTGCACTGTGGGGACAATTTACAGAAGCCAATTAACCTACAAACCTGTACGTCTTTTGGGATGTGGAAAGAAACTGGAGTAGCCGGAAAAAACAAAAAGGCGTGCATAGTCAGGATCAAACCCAGGTCTCTGGTGCTGCAAGGCAGCAACTCTACTGCTGCATCATTGTGCCGTTCTCAAAGGGTTATGGTTATTTTGGAATTTTTCTGCCCAAAAAGCTGGGAATGCTGAATCGCAAGCCAAGATAGACATATTTAGACTAGAAACAAGTCAAAGGTTGGGGAGGACGGGCATAAAAGTGGAGTTGAAGCTAAGATCAAATCAGCCACGATCTTATTCAAATGTGTAGCAGTCTTGATGGGCCATTTGGCTGACTTCCGCTTCCATTTCCCACATTCTTATGTTTTTAAAACTACATTCCTTCAATCCCACAATTATTCAAAGACATATCAGATATAACCTCTCCAAAGTTTTAACAAACAGCCTTAGGATTGTAGGCAGAATTGAAGTATACACTTCAGCTTGGGCTAAGTTATTGTTGTTACAGAGATACAATTTAAATTCCTGACCTTCATGCTCCTTGCATTGTTAAACCTTTCTGCTCCTTTCAAAGTTTCTGCACTAACAGCTCCAAGCTCTGTTATTGGATTATTTTTAAAATATATATTTTTAATAAGACAAAAATCAGAGACATTTTCGATGAAATACCTTTAGAGTCACATACTCCAATGTCACGCAAGAATCATACTCCAATGTCACACAAGATAGAGATGGATAAATTCATTGAAGTCAATCTCCAAGGGGCAGTCCAGCTTAGCGGTAGGACAAGTCAAAGATAGGACTGCCAGACTAAGGTGCACTTTCCTAATTTTGACCTCTTCTTAAATTCAGCCATCTATAATATTGCCAATCTTTAGCAACAATTCCTTATACTCTCATATAATTTCAGTTTTTGTATTTCTAAAATTTCAACATTTATACTGTTATTCATACACAATTATTATAGCTGTAATGTCTGAGAAGCTGACATCGGGTATTGTCTATGAGGGGTTTACACATTCACCCAGCGACCACGTCGGTTTCTTCAGGTGTTCCAATTTCCTTTTTTTTTTGTCCTAAAATGAGTTTGAAGGTTAATTGGCCTGTGTAAATTGCCCCTAGTGTGGGTGCACCCTAGCAGTGCAAAGTGGGATAACATTGAAGGAGTGGGTGGTGTGGTCTCAGTGGCACATGCTGTGTCTTTCAATCAATCAAAACTACTTAACACTTGGATTTCGGTTTTGTTTTCAAAAGGTGCCTAATTTCTTTCATCATCATCTTTCAACGTAAAGATACCATCACTCATACTTTACAAGACTCCTTTCTCAAGCTTTCCAAATTGTAACCAATGCTTTCCTATCTTGGTCCAGTAAAATAAAGTTTGGTAGGCTTAGAGTCAGAAGTTCAAGAATTAATTCTCCACTTCTTCAGGCTGCAAAGCCTGCGTAAAGAACAAAACAACAATGTTCCCCTTGTCTGCTTTCACATAACACCCATCTGCTTTTGTCACTCAACTCCCTCTCCACCACCTCCCCCTCCACCACCTCCCTTACCCATCTCCTATTGTTCATTATCCTTCACCTTTTCTCCGATTATATATCGGCTTCAGTCTCACCCCACCACTCTCCTCTTCATAAAGGCTATCTTCCCTCTCCACTCTCAGTCCTGATGCAGGGGTTTGACCCGAAACATCGACAGTTCCTTGCCTCCCCCACAGATGCTACTCAACCAGCTGAGTTCCTTCAGAGATTTTGTTTTGCTTCCGAGTCATGCATCTGCAGTCTCTTTTGCCACAAGAAATGGATAATTTAGATTCAAGATTCAAGAGAGTTTATTGTCATGATAGGACAATGAAATTCTTGCTTTGCTTTAGCACAACAGAACACAACATGACTACAGAACAGATCAGTGTGTCCATATACCATTATATAAATATATACACACATGAATAAATAAACTGATAAAGTGCAAAATAAACAGATAATAGGTTATTAATGTTCAGGGTTTTGTCCGAGCCAAGTTTAATAGCCTGATGGCTGTGGGGAAGTAGCTATTCCTGAATCTGGTCGTTGCTGTCTTCAGGCTCCTGTACCTTCTACCTGAAGGTAGCGGGGAGATGAGTGTGTGGCCAGGATGGTGTGGGTCCTTGATGATACTGCCAGCCTTTTTGAGGCAGCGACTGCGATAGATCCCCTCGATGGAAGGGAGGTCAGAGCCGATGATAGACTGGGCAGTGTTTACTACTTTTTGTAGTCTTTTCCGCTCCAGGGCGCTCAAGTTGCCGAACCATGCCACAATGCAACCAGTCAGCATGCACTCTACTGTGCACCTGTAGAAGTTAGAGAGAATCCTCCATGACAAACCGACTCACCGTAATCTTCTCAGGAAGTAGAGGCACTGATGTGCTTTCTTAATAATTGCATCAGTGTTCTCGGACTTTATTATCATCTTGCTGCCTTGATGCCATCAAAAAGCCACAACGAACAATCCACCTATTTCCTTCGCTCCATAGATGCTGCTGCACCCGCTGAGTTTCTCCAGCATTTTTGTGTACCCACAACAAACAATTGTTGACTACAAACTTTAAAATTAAGATTCTTTAAAAACCACTCTGCATTTGCTCTAAATATCATTTTATTGATTCAATATTTTCAAAATATTGCTCTACGTTAATGCACGACTCAATTGGCAAGCGTTTCAAGGAGTTAATGAAGGAACAGTCCTGTTTGTGCCCTTCATTTAGTCATCCGCTGGACCAACAGCTGAAATCTTGATCCTATATTTCTTCCTTCGGTCTTATTGTCTCTCTATTATTTTCAAATTCTGTAGATCTACGAGTCATAGTCATACAGCATGGATACGGGCCCTTCAGGTCAACATGCCCATGTCAACCAAGAAGCCCTATCTACACTAGTTCCACCAGCCTGAGTTTGGCCCATATTCTTCTAAATCTCTCCTATCCACGTACCTTCCCAAATGTCATTTGAGGTTTGCAACTAAAATGCACAATAGAAATACAAGTACATCCTTGAGATGGCATGCTTTCTCCTGTAAAGATGAAGTCTAAAGTATTGCATGCTGTATCATGGCTCAGAAGAAAATATAATAGCATTAAAAAAATGGCATCCTAAAAAGAAATGTATTACGAAATAAATGAGTCCGCAATTATTTATTTGCTGACTTAAATAACCATATAACAATTACAGCACGGAAACAGGCCATCTCGGCCCTACAAGTCCGTGCCGAACAACTTTTTTCCCTTAGTCCCACCTGCCTGCACTCATACCATAACCCTCCATTCCCTTCTCATCCATATGCCTATCCAATTTATTTTTAAATGATACCAACGAACCTGCCGCCACCACTTCCACTGGAAGCTCATTCCACACCACTACCACTTAAATAAATGCTGTGTTTATCTAAGTCAGCATATAAACGCAAAACTTGAGAACACTTAGTTGATATTATTGAGTTGAGAGCTTTACTTTATTTGCACCCCAAATGTTGTTAGGTAAATAATCTAGTTACTTTTTTCAATCCAGTTTATTGAATTGGAAGATATTAGTTCAAATTAATGGACCACTGATTCAAGTCTACAGTTCATCTTGTAACTGAGCTCCTTGACTCAATCAAATCCTTATCCGGGCGAAGTACAAAATAGAGGCCAGGCATTTTTCCCACAGAGAGCGAAAGAATAAATCAAACTGATAGGAGATTTATCCTTGGTTGCTTTTGTAAAGTTACCAGAAATTGATTATACAACAGGTCACCTGCTTCTCCAGTTTGGACACACAGCATTGAGGATGTTAAAAAATAGGAGGCATTCATTTAATGTTTGAAGATTAATTAAAAAACAAAAATATAAATGAAAGGCTTTTTTTTAATGCCTTTCAACAAAGTATTGTCAGCAAAAATAAATACAAAAAAATCCTTGAGGATGAATCAGATATTTAAAAATTCCATCATTGAAAATGAATGTGCAACCATGATTAATAAAGAAATACTTCCCACAAATCACTCCAGATGAAAGGAAAACGTATATACTTTTGGAGGTTTGATCCAAGGAGGCACGAAGATCGTATGTGCTCATGGTCCACACTTCCTGCTGTTTCCATTCACCAAAAACAAACTTGGAGCCATTTTTCCCACAGATTTCTTGCTGTTGCAGGTTGAACCACATCCTGAATTCAAACAGAACTTCAGATCCTCGACGCTTGTCATTGCGGTTTATTTTAATGTGATTTTATTTGTGCAGATGTTTCCTTGGATTTTGATGCAGGTCTGTAAGACTGTTGAGTCGGTTCCCATAAATTAATCCTGCAATCGTGTGCAAAAAAAACTTTTTTCCCTTTGGAAAGAAACAATGTTGGTCTTTCAAAAAAAGCAGGTCAGGGAGCACCTCTGGAGAAAATAGGTAGGTGACGTTTTGGGCCAGGACCCATTTTCAGACCAATAAGTGACGTTTCAGGTCGTGATCCTTCTTCAGACTGTTGGGTGACATTACGGATCAGGACCCCTCTTCAGACCGATGCTTGACCCGCCGAGGTGTTGCCTGACCTGCAGAATTACTCCAGTAATATGTGTCTTTTTTCGCAAACCAACAGCTGCAATTTCTGTGTCTAACTGAAGATAGTTTTAAAAAACTTTTAAAATCTGGTCACTACTGTAATGCAAGAACCAGGTCAGCAAATAGAAGAAAGAAAATGAACAGATAATTTGACATTGCTTCATGATGTTACTTAAATGATAAATATTGGCCACAACACCATGTAAAACTTTAGACTTTAGAGATAGGGTGGAAACAGGCCCTTCGGCCCACCAAATCCACGCCAACCAGCGATCACCCCGTACACTAGCACTATCCCACACACCAGGGCCAATTTACAATTTACCAAAGCCAATTAACCTACAAATCTATGCATCTTGTGGGAGGAAACCGGAGCACGAAGAGAAAACCCACAGGGAGAACGTACAAACTCTGTTCAGACAGCGTCTGTAGTTAGGATATAACCCGGGTCTCTGGTACTATAAGACAGCAACTTTACTGCTGCGCCACCCTAAAATTTCACTAGTCTTTTTCAGATAAGGTTGTCACATCAATATGTTTGCTAAACACAAACAATGGATCGTTCAGCACAATACTGGATAATCAAGCTCATAATGAAAATGATCAATATATTAGTTAATCTCCATGTTTCTCTGTTTCTTGAGAGCATCCAGATGTTATTAAAGCAAGTTTCAACAATTAGTTGAAGCACTATTTGCAACATCAGGAATAAATGCCAGTAGATTATTATGGAGTCAATTTTACATGATTCACACTTCCTTGGCATCGGGAAATTCTCATAAATAAATGACAATGCATAACATAATTATAGAAAAGACAAAATGTTATCTTGCACGTGATTTAGTAGAATGGAATTTGATACTTAAAAGCTGTGCTGGGTCTAAAAATAAAAAGACACCAAGTCATTTTAAAGCTGAAAAGATGTTTGCAGTGTATCTTAAAATTAAATTAAATTGTGATTTCTTGTGGTAGTACATTTTTGTTTGATGACAATTTTTCTATATATTCATATAGAAACAATTATAATGATACTCCATCTGAACAAAAAAAAATCACAGATGAAAAGAGATGAAATGTTTAACTAATGCTATTATGTATGGAACTGCCTTCCACATCCACAAGGAATGCAGCATTCTTCACGGAAGTTGAAACATTTACACACAATATATATTTTTCACTTCCAATGAAACATTCCATCCGTCATCTGGGTCTTGGGTCTAATATATAGGAAGTAGAAGAGCAATTTTTCAGTGTGTTCAAAATCTTTATCATTCTTGTTTTCTCAGTCTTATCCTAAAATCCATCTTCACTTGATACACTGCTCTATGTTGGGCATAGAACATGAGAAATAGGAGCAGGAGTTGGGCATCCGGCTCTTGGGGATTGCTTCGTCATTCATCCTGATCATGACTTATCATCTACCTCAGCGCTATTTTGCAGCCCTATCCATACAGCCTCTGAAAGGAGGACACCGACAGCTTCGCTTGGCCAGACTGACTCTGCAACACCACCACGACAATGGGTCTTTATGGCCAGCTGCACTTAAAGCAACTCAGACTTTGAAAATAGTGCCAAACCTGGCCAATCTCAAATATGGCATCAGTAGACTCTTTCTGTACACTTTGTATTTAATTGAGGATTGTGCTTATATATAAGCGCAATATAGGCAATACTGAAGTAAAGTAATGTATACTGAATTAGAAGTATTTAAAAAAAATCACTGTACTAATAATAATAAAGAACATTGATTTCCTTCACAGTCATACAGCACAAAAACAGGCCCTTCGGTCTAACTCTTCCATACCAACCAAGAGGCCCATCTAAGCCAGTCCCATTTATCTGTGTTTGATCCATATTCCTCCAAGCATTCCTATCCATGTACCTGTCCAAATGTCATTTCAATGTATTTATTACACATGCCTGAACAACATCCTCCAGCAAGAAATGTCTTTCATGACCAGAAATCTATTGATCTGTTCTGAAGGAACATGATAACTGAGCCTGCACAAACTTATGGGTTAAGGACGACTAAAGATTTACCATTATTTGAAGACATTTCTCTTGCCCTCTGTCCGAAACAGCAATAACCCTTTATCTGGGGCCCTAACCTGGCTGTTGAGCCCTTTAAGAATATTGTATGTTTCCAAGGGGTATCTTTCTCATTCTTCTAAATTCAGAAGAGTACAATCCGAGTTGACTCAATCTTAAATGGCCAATCAACATCCCTGGAAATAGTACTCTGAATCTTTAGATGTTCTGTGACAAGGAGATCAAAACTGCATGCAATAGTCCAGGTGTAGTCTCACTGTGGTCCTATACGAATTTGCAATGATATTTTCTTACCCCGTCATCAAATCCTCTTGTTATATCGGCTATCACATCACTTGCTCTTCTAATTGCCTACAGCGCCTGAATATTGGCCCTCACAGATTTGTACCAACATAACTCAATCCAGTTGAATATCATATTAACCACTCTCTCACCATTTAAATTTCGGTAACATTACTGTTCATCTTAATCTGTCTTTGCTGAGTTCCCAATTCCAAGGCTGACTACTACTTCAGGGAACTTTATAATCCTCTTCCTTTCATTCAATGCTATCTTGCATTGAGACCAATGAGAGTTTGGATATCAAAATCATTTCTCACTTTCATTTCCCTCTCAATGTTATACTGACAACCCTACTAACTGGTTAGATAGTGAGACAAGGAACTGCATTTGCTGGAACCTTGAGCAAGACACAAAGTGCTGGTGTAACTCAGTGGACCAGGCAGCATCTCTGGAGGGAATGGATCGGCAAAGCTTTGGGTCGGGACCCTTCTTCAGTCCTATCTGAAGAAAGGTCCCAACCCGAAACGTCACCTATCCATTCTTGTGCAGATGATACCTGACCTGCTGAGTTCCTCTGGCACTGTGTTTCTCTTAAATGGAGAGGCTATTGTATTTTACATTCTTCACCAAAATATATTTGTTAATTTCTCTTCATTTATAACATTTATTTTATTCACCTATTATGGATTGAAATAATGTGGAAGTAGATAGAGGTAAAAGTTTTCAAATGATTAAACAGATTTGGAATGGTTTATTCATCCATTGAGTTCTGGAGTGGCGAGAGAATGCAGAAGAATGTTGAACCAAATTCCATCCTCCAGCAGCTGTTTAATAAAGCTTGATTACTCTCAAACTAGTGAAGCTAGTGAATACATTTTGTTGTACACTATAAACTTATTTATCTTCTAATTGCAGGGACAAAAATTGGGTATGAGCATGGGGAATCAATCAGATTCCGTTCTAACGTTTTGTTCAGCTGAATGTGGTAGATCTTCGTCCAGATCATCTTCATTATATCATGCCAGATACTCCACGATGCACAGTATTCTAGGCAATTATCATAGCAGAAACAAGGAACTGCAGAAGCTGGTTGGCACAAAAGAAACTAAGTGTTGGAGTAATTCATCGGGTCATGCAGCATCTCGGGAGAACATGGATACGAGACGTTTCGGGTCGGCAACCTTCTTCAGACTGTTCGTAGGGGGATGGGAAGAAAGCTGGAAGAGAGTAGAGGCAGGACAAAGCATGGCAGGCAACAGGTGGACACATGCGCGGGGTGGGTTTGATAGACAGATGATTGGAACAAAGGGCAGAGATCAAACCATAGCAGAGATATGGTTCATAACCCTATAATCCCATAACCTGGTAAAAGCTGTACAGCAAATATAGAGGCTCCTTGCTATGAGTGACCCTGGTGACAGACATATCTATGCAGAGATCTTGCTGGTGGTAATCAGACATGAACTCTTGACAAACAATCTGACAATCTTATTGTTTAAGAAAGAACTGCAGATGCTGGAAAAATCGAAGGTAGACAAAAATGCAGGAGAAACTCAGCGGGTGAGGCAGCATCTATGGAGCGAAGGAATAGGTGACTTTTCGGGTCGAGACCCTTCTTCAGACTGATTGTACCTGTTCTTATTGTACCTGTTAATCCAATTGTACATGTGTTCCTATAAATCACAATGATTGCAGCACTCCCTTGGATTATCCATCTGTTTACATAGCTGGAAAAATAACAAGCCCTCATGTGTGACAGCATTCATGTCATTAGCTTTATCCATAGATAGCCTTAACGCTGCAGAGGCAAGCAACACAGTGCTTAAGACAATTTTATTATATCTATTTATTTTTTTATTGCACAGCATTGCTCACAGAGCTAGATCTGGTTTTATTATCCATTTCAGGTTTATGGCACATCATGGCTTGATGTCATTGCCAGAAGCAAAAGCAATCAGAAGCTGCCAGGACAGCCTCCTGGAAATGTGGTTACCCATAAATGGACAAGAACTTCTGCATGGGTCAATCAAAACTTGAGAGGGAAGAAAAAGGTCAATAGCAGAAGGGAGTAAGTTTATCACATTAACTATTTAACAATTAGTACACTGCTTTCGTCTTCTCAGCAAGACGGCAGGTTATCCAATCATTCCAATTAAACCTGCGGTATGTACTGTCACTGACTAGGAACGTGGCCCAAAGCTTTCCTTAAAAAAAACAACCTCGTGTACAAAGGACTATATAGGCATCAATCCACAGGCTGAACCGCCATTTCTCAGATATACAAGTAATGAGTGAGGAACAATGGTGTAGCCGGAAGAGCCGCTGCTTCACAGCATCTGAAACCCAAGTACAATCTCAGCCTTGGGTGCTGTCTGTGTGGAGTTTGCACGTTCTCCTTGTAATTGCACGGTTTTCTTCTGGATGCTCCCATTTCCTCACTAATCCCAAAAATGTTGAATTTGGTAGATTAATTGGGCAATCCTGGGTGGTGTGGACATTGAAGGGAGTTCAAGAGAAATTGGGAAGAATAAAAAAGGAATAATTTAGGATTAGTGTAAAATGGTTGATTGATGATCGTGTGGACGAGATGGAGAGAAGGATTTGTTTCTGTGCCGTATTTCTTTATAATTCTACAACAAAATATTTTAATATTTCTGCTCAAGAGAACTTTATGATGCAAAAATATATGTACCATGGCTATGCAAAGTAATGCAATGAGTTCTAATACTCATACTAACCACCAGCAAAATAAGGGAAATATTTTAGAATTGTGAGGAATAGATCACATGCCATTGAAGGCTGATCTGATAAATGGCCCTCAAATAGAACATAAGTTAATGGTCCCAAAAATCACCAGAATTGTTATTTTAACCTTCTTTCCGTTTGCACCTTATCAGAAGCACTCATATCCCATTGGCTTAAGGTTAACGGTTCGACCCCAATATTAGGGAAAGTATAAGACATTTGAAAAGGTGCCATTAAAGTCATTGCACATGCTTCAAACGAGCTGTGGAGATCACCCACTATTCTGAACAACATTTAAACCATAATTGCCACCATGGAAAACAGGTAAACAATTTTGCGCGTCATTACTGCTTGAGTCATCCGCTAATGCACAAATGGCATCATTTCATGAGGCAAACATTGGACGTGAAGCATTTTACAGTATTAATCACAGCATCAACATGAGCAGTGGATCTGAGGTTGGCTGGGAATGAGAAGAGATCGAACAGACCAAGTCATTCAGCGTGTTCTTGCATGGCTTCAAGTAGATGGCTCAGAGACATTAATGGATGCTTTGAGCAAGCAACATTCCAGCACATGGTGAAGAGATCTTCACACAGGGACAGGTAATGAACATTACGATCCACATGCAGAAATGTCAGTGTGCTTTTGAAGACATTTCTTCAAAAATGCCATCACTTTCAAGCTGATTTTAATTATTGCTCAATTTAGCAATATAAATGAGTGGTGAAGTATTATTACTTCATTTTGTACTATATGTGTATTTCATCATAAATTTACACAGAAAATTGTATTCCTCGTAAATACAATTGCACAATTTAGGCTTTTTGCTGGACAAAATGTTTAGAAATTTTTTAATTACAAATATATCTGATAGGAAAGGTTTGATCATAAGATATACGAGCAGAGTTAGGCCATTTGGCCCTTCAAATCTACTTTGCCATCCGATCATGGCCAATTTATTTTTCCCTCGCAGCCCCATTCCCCTCCCTTCTCCCACACACCCATTGACACCCTTACACATCAAGAACCTGTCAATCTCAGCTTCAAAAATACCCAACGATGTACTCCTCAACCGTGTGTGACCATGAATTCCACAGATTCACCACCCTCTGGCTAAAGAAATACCTCCTCATTGAGGGGTTTGGAGGCATATGGGCTAAATGCAGGCAGATGGGACTAGGATGGGGCATCTTGGGCCGAATACGTTGGGCCAAAGGGCCTGTTTCCATGCTGTATGCTATCTAAGATGACTGGGAGACATCTAGTGATCTTGTTGGTGCAATTTTTCTATTAGATTAAAAATGGTTAATTATTTGTTCTCAACAATCAAAATCTAGGACATTATTTCAAACAACAAACAGTTCAAAGTTTACTTAAATGTTGATTTGATTAACTGGAACAGAATCAAATATGAAATTTAGTTTAAATTATGTCTAAAGCTAATGATCGCGCAATTGCTCTACTATGTTAAACAACAACATGAAAACAGTGCATGGCTCTAATGTTTTCAAGATATTACAACAGATTGTGATTTTTCTCTTTCCATTTACCAGGAGGTAAATTGATTGAGTTACCACACTTTCACAGGCTGTGCACTAAACACATTATTGTGCTATTTATGGCTATTTCCAGGGTCAGTAGTTAGATTATTTGTAGGATGCAGCCACATAGGACTTGACAACACAAGGTGCCCCTGACCTCACCTTGGAACATTTCCTTTATTTCTCACTGTGAACTTTACCTTGTACACCTTTTCATTTCAAGTGCCGATCAAGCCAGCAATCTTTTTCATTTAATAGATCCAGGGAAAAAAAAGTAGGGTTGTGATCAGTTTTTCAACAGCTTTTACACATCAGCCTGGATTACTCTAAAGCTTAACAAATAAAAATCCACAGATGCTATAAAATGAAAACCAGGTAAGGCTTATGATAAGGGGAAGTTTAGGCAGATAAATTTGGGGTGATGACCTTGCCTCAGCGTGAACCTTGCCTCAACCTCCTCACCGAAGACTCCCGAGCCAAAGACTCGCATATTTCTCAGTCTCGAGCCAAAGACTCGCACTTTTCTCAAAACTCTCGAGCAAAAGACTCGCACTTTAATCACAAGGCACTTCCCTCGACAAGGCCGCTCCACGACAGACCGTTCCCCTATAGCAAACCTTGCTTATATTGGCTGATAAATTGACTAATTACCGAACTTATCGATTTGCTAATTAAATTCCTCAGCCAATCCCTGCACTCACTCCTTCACCTGCTGCTCCTCTGCCGACCTTGAAGGTATGTGTTGCAGGTTGGCCCCAACCGGTTTTTAAATCACCCACTCCTGAAAAAAACACTGGAAGCAAGCTACCAGAGATGCATGCAGATATCACATTAAAAGTAAGTAGATCCAGAAATGGAAACGTTACAAGGAGCTTAAAAAGGTTAGGGGGTGAAGGAATGACAAGATCATTCAAGCACCAAAGACCTACCACAATGCCAATTACTGGTCGGAAGCCTGAACTGCGAAAACAAATAGTTGGCAAATGAATTTCAATCCCACTTTCCTTTCTTATCAGATTCCACCATCTGTGCCCTTTTGTTTTATCTACTTATCACCTCCAGTCTTGAATATTAACCCCAACCTTTTCAACTCCCCTCTCTTGTTTCACTCCTTCTTACCCGGTCCACCTTTCCCTTCTCAGCTCTGCTCCACCCCTTTCCCTCATTTATTTCTGCAAGCCATCATCCCTCTACTCCATCCATCTGAAGAAGACCCCGTACCTAAAATGTATTCAGTTAATTTCCTTCCACTGAGGTTCTCTCTCCCCCCAAGTGTTAATACAGATGTAGACACTGTAGTCTCACACAAAAATCGTGGCATCGAGAGTTAATTATTCGAGGCCAAAGGGCATTTATGCAAAGCATTTTTAACGTCATATATTTATGTCCAACATGACCCAATGCAGCCCTTTGGTAAAGATATGGATCGACAAACTAGTCATTGACGTTCTGAAAGCTCCCCTAATGAATCAATTTAGTAATTTCTTGAACCCAAACAGAAATTAAACTATTACCTTTGTATAATAGCAATTATCTGCCTTATAAAGACAGTGGCACAATAAGCTATTCTAGTTGTTATGAAACTGCGCGTCAGTTTATTTATCGTTAGTTGGTACTTAGAAAGCAGCTGGTCTCTTTTGGTGCTACAAAGGAAAAAACATCTGTATTTTTGTGTGCCAAAGTTGTCAGCTATTATCCGAAACCACAGGATGAATCTGAAAACTTCATGCACACATATCTATCTCCTGTCTTTTACTGCTTGCTGTCGCACCAGTGTGTTACAATTGACTAGATACTCCTTATAAAATGAATAGCAGCCTTAATTGGAACACACCTTAAATGATAGACATCACGAGTTCAGGTCCTTTGATATATCAAAGCAAGAAACAGTATTCCCACGTTAAGGCGGCAATGCTTTTGTGGACATGCAACCATGAACTTTATAATACATAACGTATCTAAATGCCAAGTCCATAAATAAATCTATTGAAGTATTCAAGCAGAAATGCGATAATTCAAAATTTTAGAACAGTGCTAAAGTTGTTTCGTAGGAGCTTGTAGCCATTTCACCTTCGCATTCCCAATTCCAATTTTAAAGCTGTACTAATAAATTATATTTTTACAAACTAGTTTTTCACTTCCTTTTCTAATTACCAAATACTGCAACAAAACTTGTCAAATTCATGACAAACCTTTATCCTCCCAATATTTATGCCTCCATCTCATGCAATATGTCCATTCTTTCTCAACAGAAAAAAAGCTTCAAGAATAAAAACAGAGAATGTAAATTTGTAAAAGACACGCAAGAGGGGCAAGAACAATTAGTAAGAATAATTCAGAGGATGGAGTGTAATTAACCAGAAGGTGGCAGGTAGTGGTGCTAGTTTGGCAATTGCACACTTGGGGTGAACAAGATAGATGTTCAGGTGCTTTTGGCCATTTGTAGCATGCTCGCACATAGAGTGTCATTAGTCAGTGTTCCAGGTAGGATATGTATAGGTCAAAGTGCTCAAGAGTACACAGGGCAAAACCTTGGTGGCGGAAAGGGAATAGAACACACAAGCCTTTGCTTGCGAGAGAACACCCACATTTTGCACAACTCATAATAAAAGCAGTGGGTGTTTTTAGTTTTTAAAGTAAAATTACATTACTTTTTCAAAGTAGTTTATCGTCACATACACCTAGATACAGTCACGTTCGTTTTTTTTGCATACAATTCATAGGTAAGCACAATCATATCCAAATAATAGGAGTATAAGAATAGTGGATTAGGCTGAGGCAGTATAAGGGTTCTGGCACCTGCAGCAGAAGTCTTTGCAATTTGACCAAAATATTGCTCTGACAAACTGCCAAATAATTTCTCATTAACAGCTATGTGTCATCATCATTTAATCATTTAAAAGAAATTAAAATCAAAAATGCCAAGAATCAATAGACAATAGAAAATAGACAATAGGTCTCAGTTTCAGGCTCCAAGATCTTCTTCCCGACGGCAGAAGCAAACAAATCTGTGAAACCCAGAGGCAAGATGATAGAAAAAGAGTAAACACAAGAAAATATTTCTGCACAGGAGCTTTTGCACAATATCCTATAAACATATATATAGATGGGCAAATAATGCATATTGTCCAAAAAAGATTCCTGGAAGAACAGCTCAAAAGGACATACATTTTGCCAGTGAATCAATTGCACGCAATTGGAACATCTAAACATTTTGACTTCATAGCTCGTTGCAGCTTCAAATTCTTCATTAAAGTATTTCAACTGAAAAGCTCATTTGGCCCATCAAAGGGCTTGTGTTAACCTTCTTGTGGAGGCAGTTAATAATTCAAGGAACAGTCCTGTGAGTTTCAATGCGATTCCAAAGACTTTGGAGAAGAGAAGAGCTACTTTAGCAACATAAAGGATGCATTCTGCTCATTCTCAAAGATACCCATTTTCTAAACCATTATCAAGGGAATTACAATAAATGAGAAGAATGGTCTTTTTAAAAAGCAAAATAAATAAAGCACGTTATAGAATGGCATTGAGTAATCTTGGCCTTATATCTATTGACATCTCCAAAATCTCAATGAGAGAAATGTGTCCTGTGCTCTATTTAAAAATAATTTAAGATTGCATTGTCAATTAAAACCAGGAAATATATCTCTCAAATCTCTTATTTTTCAGTATTCCACACAACTTCCCAATTTCATAGCTATCATGTACAATGAAACAAGAATTCAATCATTATTTTAGAGCAGTCCTTTTGGAATTTCTAAGGTAGTTAACTGAGGCCAATACTTGTTACTCACACAATTCCAGGGACCTTTAAGATTTGGAAGTCATAAAATAGCACTGGGTGGGAGAGCATTCTCTCAAAGCAGGAAGTAATTTTCTTGGCAAATTCACATCGTCCAGTAATTTGCCTTGCAATTAAATGCTTTTCACTCGCAAAGATGGCAGCTAACTTCACAATAAATCATTACTTATTTTGTGAGGAATGTATTAATATTGTTTTGTTTCCTATGGTTCATTGCAAAGTTATGTACAGCTTTGAAGAAAAATAAATCCATTTAGCACTTGAAATAGCATGTTCATAAAAAATAAGTACAGCTATTTGTGTGCTCCAGAAGTTGGATGCAGAAGTCATCAAGATAATGTTTAACTCTTAAAATGAAAAATAAGGTTGTGCTAATCATTTGTGTAAATCAGCATAGCCAAATAAATTCATCACATGCCCAGTAAGCATCTGATCTATTGATTCAGATCAAATCTGAACACCATGGAATCAGTTACTTCAAATATTTAATTAGAAGTTCCATTAATTGGATTGGCAGTCTATTGGCTACTAACTCCTTCCGGAAGCTCACCAATACTATTTGAAGCTTGTCACATCAGTATGTATGGATGATATCCTTCCTCTATTTCAAAGCTTCTGTGATCATGAAGTAATAATCAGGAATAAAAGGATACATACATCCCACCTTGTGTGAAATGGAATCCCTCCCCACGAGGGAGAGTGGTGCAAAACTCACTCCTGCTCGGCAGTGGCATTGGGTGGCAGAGTGTAACAGCTGCCTCACAGCATCAGAGATCCCGGTTCTATCCTGATCTTAGGTGCTGCCTGTGTGGAGTTTGCACATTCTCCCCGTGAGCGCTGGGGGTTTCGCCAGGGTGGTCCGGTTTCCTCTCACATCCCAAAGATGTGCAAGTCTGTAGGTTAACTGGCCTCTGTAAATTATCCCTAGTATGCAGAGAGCATGTGCAACAGCAGTATGACATAGGAGTGGGAATGGGAGATCGATGCTCAGCTTGGAACTGGCCGAAGGGCCGGTTGCCATGCCGTATCTTTCAAGTCAAACCAACCTCTCTTCCATTGACTCAATCTATAATCATGCTGTCTCGTCAAGGTCATCAGCATAATAAAGGACGAGTCTTGATTCATCCTGCCTCTTCAGTCTTGTCCCGTGAGGCATGCGGTGCAGAAGTGTGAAAACACATACCTCCAGATTCAGATTCTTTCCATCCATCATCAGGCAACTGAACAATCATATCAACAACTAGGGAATGGCCCTCAGGTACCATCTACCTCATTGGAAACCTTCGGACTATCTTTAATCGGACGTTACTGGACTTTATCTTGCACCATATGTTATTCCCTTTATCCTACATCTGTACACTGTGTACGGCTCGATTGTAATCATGCATAGACTTTCCGCTGACTGGATAGCACGCAACACGGTGCACGTTACAATAAATTAAACTAAAACTAGCTAAACAATCAATCAATAGTGGGCAAATCATCCTGGACGTGAAATGAACAGGTTCATCATTCTTCTCTGATCACTGAAATCATTCCCCTCTGATATTTTGCATCCAATTTCTTTTTTTGGTCCATTATTTCACCACAGCTCGACCCAACGGTGATTGCAGGTGTGGAGTGAGAAGACTTCAAATTTTCATCACTCATGTAAAGTATATTCCAGTTTAGAGATACAGAACGGAAACAGGCCCTTCGGCCCACGTCGACCATCGATCACCCATTCACCCTGGTTCTCATCCACTCCCTACACATTAGGGGCAATTTACAGAGGCCAATTAACCCACAAACCCACTCGTCTTTGGGAGTGTGGGAGGAAACCAGAGCACCCGGAGAAAACCCACACGGTCTCAGGGAGAACGTGCAAACTTTGCCGGAGATCATGAGCAAACCCTGGTGACTGGCGTTGTCCCTGTGACCATGTGGGTTTTCGTCACTGTGCTGAGTTCATACAACTAACCGTTATCTGTAGAATCAGCCAGTAAAGATTGTGCATGGTTTAATCCTTAATTTTTCATCTTAGATGTTATTTAAGACTTGTTCTGATTATTAGCAGTGATTTACATTAAAGCTTATCAGTGTATCTGCACAAATAATTGGAGTGGTCTAACTGGAATTTCTGCAATGGAGGCAGCATGTGCACTTAAAATTATATTCACACTGAGTGTGGTTATTCAATGAACACAATCCTAAAATTAATACTGTTTTAAAATTCTGCAAGCACTTATAAAAGGAGTGATATAAAATGGACAAAATTAATCATGTTTAATCTAATCCAAATGGACTTCATTTTACGATATTCAACTTGTGCTTAGGATTGAAAAGGTGTAATTGACATTTCCGCTCTAGAATACCAGCACAATGTTGTCCCTTCCTGGAATACTCTGGAGGCATTTTATTGATCCGACAAGGATAAAAATAATAGCGCAGGCTTAATATGGGATAATATTATCCTGAATGCACTTTGTTCAAACCTGTAGTGCATCTCACTTTCTTGCAGTGTAAAGGGTGTACAATAGACCATTTCAAACAGGTGCAATTATACACAGAGTCACTGCAAACATTTGCACGCAGATTTTTAAGAAATAATGAAAAATGCATTTGACCAAAAAAAATTGCATTTGGAGTTGCTTAGTTTTAAAATAAAATCTGGAATATATCCCCAGCCCCATGAAAGGAATAATTGACAACAAGAACACAGATGGGGTCATGTGAGGAGTTGTGAGGCCACTCCCTGAGATAGATGATGCCCCTCAGTAAGGCGAGCAGAATATTCCATCATCAAAATTCCACATTCGTACAGTAATCTCTGACCTAAAACAACTTTGCTCCATTCCAGTCTCAATGATGAAAATATTCTGCCTCTCGACCTATAGCTGACAGGAAACCATATGTTACTCCCTGCAAACAACAATATTGAATATCCACGTGTTTTAACTCCATACTCTACTGTATCCACTGCACGGCACTCATGATCACCATTTGCACAAAAAAGAATTATGGAAAGTCTAATTGACCCTCTTGTGTCTTTGAAAAATCTTATCTGTAGTCTCTAATTGACCCTCAATGGAACCATGAATGAACCTCAGTAAATAAAGCAGTCCTATGATTAATGGCCCAGATTAGGCCAGACCCAGTGACTATTGGAGTTCCATTGTTTTTTTTATGCTCAACGTTATTCCCAGGGTTTTAACTAGTATGCTATGCCCGCGACCAATAGACCTGTAGAACCAATAGACCTGTAGAAGCAAGCTTAACAGAATAAAGGGTCGGCAGAACAGCACAAATGAACTCCTCCTGAAAACATTTAAGGGGCTATCCCACCAGCATGCGTTTGCATGCGTCTAGCGCGACCAAACGTGGTGGCTTGAGGCGTACGGCCTCGCGGGGCCGGTCCCACTTCCAACCGCGGAGGCGTATGGAGTTGTGGGGGGCTGGTCCCGACATCATACTCACCAATCAGCTGGGCAGGAGGCGGGCCGACTGAATTTGGATGTCACACGGCGTCGGGCGGTGATGTCATCGCTCAACGGCACGCCGGGTGGTGACGTCATCGCGAAACGCCAAGCGCTAGGCGTACGCCGTCAAGACGCTATGTATGGCGTCAAGACGCTGTGTACGACTTCGATACGCTGTGTACGCCCGTCGAGGCGTTGCGTACAGGCTCAATGCGGCTGCGGGCCGACAGGCCGTTGTCGCGCGGGATTTTCGTGCAAGATTTTCGTGCAAGATTTTTGGAACCCCGCGCATGTCGGGACCAGCCCCGCACAACTCCATACACCTCCGCCGATCGAAGTGGGACCGGCCCCGCGAGGCCGTACGCCTCAAGCGACCACGTTTGGTCGCGCTAGACGCATGCTGTCGCATGCTGGTGGGACAGGCCATTTACACCTTTTGCCATCTAATTAGTCAGTTTTGACTGTGATGCAGGCAAATATAATAGCATTATTTAAGAGGCTCTTAGACAGGCACATGGAAATGCAATGAATGGAGGGAGATGGGCCATGTACATGGCAAATGAGATTAGTTTAACTTGGCATCATGTTCCGCATGTAAATCCTGGCTAAAATAGAGCTAAAATAGAGCCAAAATAAAGCAGAGGATTTGTGCATTTACAAGGCCTGTTAGCCATTTCTGTTTAAGAAGCCACAGGCTGCTAGCTGGTGCTGGGAAGTCCAGGTCCCAGATCAGTACCTCAAATAAGGAAGGTCCAAGTATCTTTGTAATTGTTAGTATGTATGAGAATCTTGGAGAGGAACTCCAAGGTATTGTAAATGCATGAGTTTGATTGGATTACTGCAAAGGGATTGTAAATAATGTTGCAAGACAGTTACCCTGCTGTTTGTTGATTGGCCAGAGTGTTAAGCCCTGGCAGAATTGTTTTGTAAATGTTGCATTATTCAGTTAACCTGACATCCTTCTGGAAGCTTCTGGAAGAAGCTTCTGAAAGAAACATTGTTTACGACTCTCTGTAATTGGGTTGGGGAACTGTCAATAATATATTGATGTAATTGATATGTATGATTGGATTGTAAAGGCAGCCACCTCGATGTAGTTCGGCCCCTCAAGGTTTATGGACCTATAAAAGGTAGCCCCCATGTAGATCGGTGTCGATCAAAGATCCTACAGCGAGCAAGATGGTCCACTCAACGAAAAAGACGTAGTACGGTCATGGGCAGATTCATGGGTAATTATAGGTCCCATTTCTGTAACCGGCTTCTGTCTCTGCATCAAAGATCCCATAGGATAATAGTGCAGAGACGGAAGCCGGTTATGGAAACATCCTCGTAAAAATAAAGTTATTTGGGAAAAATCTTCTCCTCATTTTCAGAATTTAAATTTATTAATACAAACTGTTCCCCCGCAACGTTGATTACACTGCGAGTCGGATCGGGTCCGGTTACGGAAATGGATGAAAAAAAGGCCCACGTTCCGTTTCGTTGCATACTACATGTCAGCCCATTGCATTTCGCAGGAGTGGCCTATATTGCTCCGCTATAGGATCTTTGGTGTCGATCTTCTGGAAGGGCCATTGGGACTGCGTGACCTTTTGGGTAGTGTCTGCTTGCACGAGGCTGCAGGGCTTGGCCAGGCAGAGACCAAGAGCGAACGCGCGGTGGTTTAGGTATCGTATAGGGGAATTTGTGTACGTTCTAAAAATAAAGATTAGTTGGCCCAGTGCTTGGGTCAGTGTTTTTACTGAATTAGATTAGGGTGGTAAGCTTTAGGAGCGTATTTACAAGCACAGACGTTGTGAGCTACAGGGCCTGTTGCTGTGCTGTACTGTTCCATGTCCGATGGTTGGCAGTGCTATTCTGTCTGCACGTCTGCAGATGCCTGCACGTCTTTGGAGTGTGAGAGGGAGCCGTAACACCCGGAGGAAACGTACACAGTCACAAGAAAATTTGCAAACTCCAAACAGACAGCACCCGTGGTCAGGATCAAACCTGGGTCTCTTGCACTGTGAGGCAGCAACTCCTCCGCTGTGCCATCCATGCCACTCAATCAACAAGTTACATCTGAGCCATGCAAGAGCAGGTCAAGATATTTGCTATGAAACCGAGTCAATCATCAGCATCACTGCCGTCCACTCTATTCACATCCCGGAGGGCCATTGCTGACAAGAAATTTAATTGGAATGTGTAACCTGCAACAAATGACTTAACACCTGATTCTTCATTGACTTTCTGTCATCTATTAGGCACATATCGGGGAATTTGATGGAATAGTCAACCTATAGTAAACTGCATAACACTTTCAAGATGTTTTACACAACATTTTCAAGATGTTCAATGATGCTTTCAAGATGTTCTACACATGTCAGCTAAACAAACCTACCTTATTGGCTCCTCACTCTCTCAGCAGCATCCCACTCCCTCTGACACTCCTTACAAAGTCAACTGTCATTCCTCATCAAGACTCCTTGGACAGCGCCTCCCAAGTGCATAAACACAACCACCTTGAAGGACAAGGCCAGGTGCATGGGAACCCCACCAAAGTTGCACACCTCCATAGCTTTGAAATGTACCATTGCTTTGTCAATCCAAGGTTTAAATCTTGAACTCCCTACCCAAAACGTCCAAGACAACTTCACTGTTGTATCACCCCCCCCCCCCCCCCCCGTGCCAGCATTCAATCACCCATTCACACTAGTTCTATGTCATCCCACTTTCGCATCCACTCCCCACACACTAGGGGGCACTTTTACAGAGGCCAATTAACCTACAAACCTGCACGTCTTTGGGATGTGGGAGGAAACCGGAGCACCCCGAAGAAAACCATGCGGTCACAGGGAGAATGCGCAAACTTCACAGAGACCAGAGGTCAGGATGGAATATAGGTCTTTGGCGCTGTGAGGCAGAGGCTCTACCAGCTGTGCCATGTGCCGCACTCACAAATGCTGGCATTGCCAGTGCACCACATCCCACAAATGAATAAAGAAAAGACCTACCTTTTCAATCACTCAATGCCTAAGCTTCCCCAAAAAAGCACCTCTCCTTCTCATTGATAAGAGGCAAAGTCATCGTGATTGCCCCATAACAATTATTCATCATTACATAAACTGCACCCGTTCATATGGGTGTCCGCATCACCCATGGCCTCCTATTAGACTTTGCGACGAGAATCTGATTCCACTTCCACTTAATTATAAAAACTGCCTAGTTTCATAATCATAACATTACTCATCCATGCCTGAGCCCATGACATCATTTTCTGCTCCATCCTCTGTTACTATCATCAACCTCATTGAGTATAGAAGTTGGGAGGTCCTGCTGCATTTATATAAGACGTTGGTGAGGCCACATTTAGAGTATTGTGTTCAGTTTTGATCACCATGTTACAGGAAAGATGGTGTCAAGCTGAAAAGGGCACAGAGAAGATTTATGAGCATGTTACCAGGACTCGAGCATGTTACCACGACTGAACTATAGTGAGATGATGATCAGCCATGATCATATTGAATGGCGGTGCAGGCTCAAAGGGCCAAATGGCCTACTCCTGCACCTATTTTCTATGTTTCTATGTTTCTATGAGAGGTCAAGCTGGCTGGGACTTTATTCCTTGGAGCACAGGAGGATGAGGGGTGATCTTATAAAGGAGCATAAAATCATGAAAGCAATAGATTGGGTAAAGATTAGTTTTTTGGCCAGAGCAAGAAAATCGATAACCAGAGGACATAAATTTAAGGTGAGGGGGGAAAGATTTAATAGGAACCTGATTAATAGGTAACTATTTTACACAGTGTGGAAGGTGGATGGAACGAGCTGCCGGAGAAGGTAGTTGAGGCAGTTACCATTGCAATGTTTAAGAACCATTTAGATAGGTGCATGGGCAGGATAGCTTTAGAGGGATATGGGCCAAACGCAGGCAGTTGGGAGTAGTGCAGATGGGGCATGTTGGTCGGCGTGGGCCGGAGGGCCTGTTACCATGCTGTATGACTATCACACTATGACTCTCCCATATTCCAGCCCATGTAAACATCAGCTTATCCCATACTTTCAGCCATATGCCAATTGACCGATTTTTTTAAAGTTCCTGGCTCAGTTGCATCCAGTACAGTTGGGGGCTATGGGTGAGTGGTGGAATATTCGAGGACCAGCCCCCCCCGTGTGACAGGGACCCAACGGGTCCCACTTGGTGTATCTTAACTAAATTTCTCAAGAATGTGCATGGCCTCATTCCCCCTATCTCTGTAAACTCCTCCACCCCTATGGACATAGAACAGCCCAGATTATCTGTGCTGAACATGATGTCAAGATAAACTAATCACATCTGCCTGAATATGATCCATATCCCTCCATTCACTTATTTCCATGTGCCTGTCCAAAAGGCTCTAAAAGGCCACAATCACATCTGCCTCCTACACCACCCCGTCATCACATTCCCTCTGTATAAAATACTACCCTGCGCATCTCCTTTAAACTTTCTCCCTCTCACCTTAAAGCCATGCTCTCCAGACTTGGATATTTCCTCCCTGAAACTTCGGGGTTATGGTCTTCATCCATCTTTGGTCTCCTGTGCTTTTTCAATTCCCATCATTTATTTTCTGCTATATACCCCATTACTATCCAGCTCTCTAAATGCTACAATTTTCCCCCTTAAACCTCTGTGCTGCCTACTGACCGTCCTCTCCTGTAAGACGGTTATTAAAACCCAACTGTAATATCTCAAGTGCCTTTGTGTCAATCCTATAAATGGATGCTTCTATGAAGTGCCTGGGGCCTTATAATGTTAAAGACAATATTTAAAAGGTGTTGTCAGCATCCAGTAACTTTGAATTTAATAGCATCAATAACTCCCCCCCCCCCCCCCCCCCCCCCATTTTTTGTGTATATTGTGTTGTGCCTCTGAGCACCCCAACAATAAACCTTAGTTCCTGGGCTAGATTGGGCTTGGTAAAAGTTCATAATTCATGTACACTGTAATTTGGTAAGACTCTCTATTGATTAAGAAAGTCTTGCCTACAAAACAATGTCATTTCAATCATACATTTGGAAAGCTCCCAGATTTCTGCCAATATTGAGTGACTGATTTAAATGATGGATAAAAAGTAGATATGCTGAAGCAAGATGTGGTGATTAATGAAGGGTATGAATACCAGTGAACTATGTATCATGACTTTCAGAAATGCCTTGATGAAGAGATTAGGAAGGGGAAAAAGAAATTACATTACTACAGAGAATAGAAAAAAGCTTGTCTTCATTGGTTCTTAACTAAAAGCTTTAGAGTGCAAGTAAGTTGAACAAATACATTAACATTGCGAGCTGGATTCAATCAATTTGAATGTGATCTGGAATTTATATTAAAATAAGCTGCACATTTGAAACATGAAATGTGAATGCATTTATGACTCACACTAAACCTATTAACATGCAGATTTCTAACTCAGTCTGTCTTACCACAGAGGTTATAGTGTCCCCCAGGTTCATACTGGAGAAGAATCATCTGAATAAAAAAAACATTTTAGTGCACAAAAAAATTAATAGTTAACCAAATCCAACTCAACTTTCTTGTCAAAAAACAATCTTGTTATGAAGCAATTTAAATGTTTAATTCAATACATTAAACAGATTACTAATGATTTATACCATTTATTCTTTCCAAAGTACAAAGAGTGGAGTGTTTCAGCATACGCTTTATGATTAATTTAATGCTAACAGCCTCAGTAACTGACTGGCTTTTTTCTAAAAGATCAAGCAGAAATGCCCAAATGGTGCAATCAACATAGAAGTACCTAATCACTCATCAGATTGGCTTATTGTACCTCAAATACTTCCTACTGCCTTCACACAAAGCAGCAGGATTTTATTATGTTTTCTTATACAATACTAATTTGATTACCTTGCTCTGCAAACAGAGACACCATGTCAGTTGTAAATGGCTCTCAAAGACAACCCGACAGGAATATTTAACCCTTAAATTCTTGGAAGTTTACTAGAACTGCATGTTTAATACTACCCAACTTCTTAACTTTTGGTACAAAACTCTGCAATTTGAAAAACAGTCAATGATTAACATGCACATAGATGAAGCATTATTTTGAAGATAGACACAAAACGTGGGGGTAGCTCAGCGAGTCAGGCAACATGTTTCGGGACTAATCCCTTCAGACTGAGAGGCAGGGGGGAAGGAAAGTCGAGATATGAAAGGTTCAAAACACAGAGCCGGCACCGATGACCAAGGAAAGGTAGTGCCCACAATGGTCCATTATTGGCTGTGGAAGAGGTGATGACGCAGAGTTATATGGATGCAAACAGTGGAACTAGCTAGGGCGGGGGTGGGGTGGAGAGAGAGGGAATGAGTGGTTACTTGATATTAGAGAAAGCAAAATTATTACTTCTGAGACGCAAGCAGCCCAAGCGAAAATGAGGTGCTGTCTGAGGATGGTAGCAGGGAGTCACTTTCCCTGGGTAGATGTCCACAACTAGAAAACATAGGTTTAAGGTGCGAGGTAAAATATTTAAAAGGGACTTGAAGAACGACGTTTATACACACACACACACATACACACACACACATGTGCAAACATATATGCACATACATATACATATCAACTGCTGCCAAATTTGTGCTGATCTACCGAGCACTCGTGATTTAACTGCTTAGCATTTTATCCACTGATATTTTATGTTTCATGATTCTAAGGTCTTAGCCTGGATTATATCTCGAGACACAGGGACAAGGCAGAATTCAGCAACTAATTCTGCAGTTGTATAACATAAAACAGTTCTGCTGTGCAGTCGCATTGTGCACCGATTTTAATGTATATGTTCTCTTCCTCATCGATCCTTTAGCCAGTTGTGTGCATGAATGTCTATACAGATATCATCTGGGAGTCAAGGTGACACGTATTCTGCCAGCGTTTATAAAAACACGTTGCCTCTTCGGTACAAAACATTCCACATACTATTAATGAGCACTAATTCAGATTACACTTCCAAATTTACAATAGTTACCAGATCAGACTTTGGGACAAATATGGCCTTTGCTAATCATTAAAATGTACAGATCTAGGGAACTACAAAATTAATAGATAATACGTGAATAACCATGACTGCAGTGTGCATCAAGTAATATTGTTAATTCAAGTATAATTTCAAAACTATATATGTGCTTGGAAGACATTGCATAAAATCTATCAAAGCTATACACTTCAATAAAAATATCCATCTTGCAGAGTCATAAAACATAAAACAGTGCAGCACAAAAAAACAGGCCCGTTGGCCCACAATTCTTGTGTTGAACATGATGCCAAGATCATCTTTAATTTACCTGCACATAATCCACATCCCTCCATTCCCTTTATATCCATATACCTATCCAAATGTCTCCTAAATGCCATTATCGTGTCTGCCTCAGCCACCAACCCTGGCAGGGTGTTATGGGCACTCGCCTCCTGTGTAAAAAAAGTTGCCCCACATAGGGGCGGCACAGTGGCCCAGCGATACAATTGCTACCTTACAGCGCAAGAGACTTGGGTCCTGGTTACATTTGCTCTCTGTACGGACTTTGTATATTCGTCCTGTGACCATGAGTAGTCTGAAGAAGGATCTCGAGCTGAAACGTCACCCATTCCTTCTTTCCAGAGATGTTGCCTGTCTCGCGGAGTTACTCCATCATTTTGTGACTATCTTCCTGTGATCACGTGGGTTTTTTCCGGGTGCTCCGGTTTTCTTTCACATCCAAAGACGTACAGGTTTGTAAGTTAATTGGCTTCTGTAAATTGTAAATTATCCCTAGTGTGTAGGATAGTGCTAGTGTACAGGGTGATCGCCGGTTGGAGTGGACTCAGTGGGCCAAAGGGCCTGTTTCCACACTAAGCCAAAAGTCACACATTTCCTTTAAACCTTTCCCCTCACCTTAAAGCTATGCCCTCTAGTATTTCAATTTACCATCCAGGGACAAAGATGTCTCCCTATCTATGCATTTTATAATTTTATAGGTCTCTATCAGATCTCCCAGCACCTACCATCGTTCCAGAGAAAACAATCCAGGTCTGTCCAATCTTTCCCTGTAGCTATTACCCCATAATCCAGGTATCATTCTAGTAAACCTCCTCTGCACCCTTTCCTAAGCCTCCATATCTTTCTAGTAACAGGGCAACCAGAACTGCATGCAATACTCCAAATGCGACCAAAGTCCTATAAAGCTGCATCATGACTTCCCGACTCTTAAACTCAATGCCCTGATCTATGAATGTAAACATACCATATGAATTCTTTACCACTATCTACTTGCGTTGCCACTTTCAGGGAGTTATGGACTTTGACCACAAGATCCCTCTGTACATCAATGCTGTTAAAGGTCATGTTATTAATTGAATGTTTTCCCCTTATATTTGCCCCCTCAAAAGTGCAACCCCTCACACTTGCTCGGATTAAACTCCATCTGCCATTTATCTGCCCATTCCCGTAGTTGATCTATATCCCTCTGTATACCTTGTCAGCCTTCCTTACAGTCCGTGACCCCAAAAATCTTGGTATCATCTGCAAACTTACTAACCAATCCACCTACGTTTATGTTCAAGTTATTGAAATGTAGTCATAAAAGGATACTTTACCACTTTCAAAGTACTGGTTTGGTTAGTCAATAGAAACAACAATAATTCTTAAAATGTTACTGTGATAAGCTCATCAAGAGTACTTTCATCAAATCATTCACCCTGACGTCAGTCAGACTCAACCTTGTACTTGGAGTAAGCAAAGCAAAGAGCTTGCGAACAGAACCACACATGTACTTGCACAAAGTGACATTTACTGCGGGGGAGATCCAGTTTCAAAACAAAACATCCTACTTTATGACCTATTGCATACCGATAAGTAGTTATGGGAAGTGACAGTATTGCACTTTTGAAACAATATCAAACGGAAAACATTTTCATTTATGGCAATGTACTAACCAATACCAAACTATAACCTGATGCAGGATTTCAACATGAAATGTCAACCATCTCTTTGCCTTCACAGATGCTGCCTGACTCACCGAGTTCTTCCAGCTGTTTGGTTTTTGCACTAAACTATAACGAATACACATACTGTATCTCCTTTACACCAATAGATATTAATGGTTGTACTTTTTTGCCATCAGCGAGATAAAAATAATACAACTTAAAGACAATGAAAATCAATATAACACTAAAATAATTGTTATGAAATTAAGAGCAGAGCCATAGATGAAACTTCTGTGAACAACGTCAGCATTTTGCAGGCTCTGTAGCAGCTGATGTGCTTAAAATCTTGAGCCTTTTGTAGAGTACATTAATCTACCTATCAAAACAGAGATTTTATACAAAGAATGTCTTCAATTTGCTTGTGCTTGCATTTCTCCTGATGAAATGTTACATAAAAAATTCAAAACAATATTCTGAATACAAAATTTACTTTCCAAATTTAGAATAGAAAACTTTATGTAGGTCTCAGAAACTGTAGATCTCTCACATTTAATTTTCTACCAAACAGCACCTGAAGTGTAGAAAATAATTTGCTACATAAAGATAAATGTGTTTCTTCCATGAAACAGCTTCTGAAAAAAAACCTGTAGTATTTAGTGATTAGAAAACAGATCTGATATTCAGATATCTTGCACTTTGATATTCTTTCCCTTACAAATATAAATATTCCACAGCAACTAACAATGTTCAGGAGGACCTCAGTGGATCAAACAGCATCTGTGGAGCAGAAAGGAGCCCTGAATCAGGACTCCCCTCCGGAGCCTCCAACCTAATAGTGCCCCAACCTCACACATCCAACATCTATCTCGAGTTCCTCCATCATATTTTTTGATGCTGCAGATTACAGCATCCACACTTCCTTGTGTCTCCAATTGATCCATAGTTTCGGAGGCTTTTTAGATAGGAAGATGGATATGCAGAGAATGGTGGGAAATAGATCACGGGCAGGCAGAGGAGGTGCGTTTATCTTGGCATCATGCTCAGCACAGACATTGTGGGCTGAAGGACCTGTTCCTGTGTTGTACAGTTAGTTCTGTGTTCTTTGATCAGGCAATATAGCTTGAAAAACTTATGTTTTTCAAACAACCGACCTGTTCACCAAGCCAGTGGAGTAACCATGAAAAAAAAATGTTCTTAGTATCATACCGTCGAATTGTTTGGAATTATCTTCCAGTGAAATGTGACTCAGACTGTCATTATATATATATATATAAATATATATATATATATATATATATAAAGAGTTCTAAATCAGCTGATCAAATTGAACCAAACCTCAACATCTATCTCGAGTTCCTCCATCAGATTGTTTAATGCTCCAGATTCAACCAAACCAAAAACAGGTGAAAAGAAAATCCGCACAGTAAAACATTGTTTTCTTTATATTTCGGTGGAATAATATTCTGGAAATATTAAGAAAAGCATCAAAATATTTTCTGTAGATGGCCTTGGGTTCCTTGGCCTAACTGTTCAGTGTCACATTGGCTTGACTATGAGTGAAGATACATTCTATGTTAATTAGGTGAGAGTTGTGGAGGGAATACCACATGGCTCAATGTTACTGCTCCTACTGATAACCAACACATCATTCTTATCACACGCCAATTCCGATGCTTCTTGAACGATGTACAACGGAAATGGATCTCCTTATCAGACGGGCTATCACAGAACATAGAACAATACAGAGCAAGAATAGGCCCTTTATCTCAAAATGTCTGCGTTGAACACGATGTCAAGTGAATAACAGCCTGCTGCAAATCAAACTCTTGGCTTCCGGCCAAGTCATACTTAATTGCACAATAATTTATAATCAATTAAATATTTTCATGTGGCAAATAAAATATTTTATTAACTTTGGAAAACTTATTTGTTGTCCAGCACCTTGAACCAAAAAAACTGTAGGAAAGACTCCGTAAAGTAGTGCATGAAGCCTCATTTGGAGTATTGCGTACAGTTTTGGTTGTCCTATTACAAGAAGGATGTGGAGGCTTGAGAGGATGCAGAAAGGATTTACTGGAATGCTGACTGGATTAGCGGGTATTAGCTGCAAAGGAGAGGCTGGACAGACTTGAATTGTTTTTTTTCTGGCATGACAAAAGCTGAAGAGAAGGCCTGATAGAAGTGTACAAAATTATGAGAGACATGGAGAGACAGTCAACATTTTTTTACCAGGGTGAAAATGTCAAAGATGACAAGACATATTTTTTAAGGAGAAAGGGGCAAATGCTAAAGAGAGTTGTGGTGCAAGTTTTTTTACTCAGAGAGTGGTGTGTGCCTGGAACTCAATGGCAGGGGTGAAGGCGGAAGCAGATACGATGGCGGCATTTCAGAGACTGTTAGATAGGGTCAAGGATATGCAGAGAATTGAGGGATATGGATCATGTGCAAACAGAGGACATTAGTTTAATCTGGCATCATTTTGGCACAGACTATGTGGGGCGAAGGGCCTGTTCCTGAGCTGTACTGGAATGTAATGCTCTATTATGTAACATGAGACTAAGAACAAAAGAAGGAAAATTCTTCAAGAGAGAGATGAAAGGCTGTGGAATTCAATTCCAGACTCAGTATACGAGATACAAACATTTAGAAGAGTGAGGGGGGATCTTATAGAAACTTACAAAATTCATAAGGAGTTGGTCAGGCTAGCTGCAGGAAGAATGTTCCCGTACAAGAAGGTCCAGAACAAGGGGTCACAGTTTAACGATAAGGGGGAAATCGTTTAGAATCCAGATGAAGAAAACATTTTTCACAGAGAGAACGGTGAATCTCTGGAATTCTCTGCCACAAAAGGTAGTTGAGGCCAGTTCATTGGTTTTATTTAAGAGGGAGTTAGATGTGGCCCTTGTGGCTAAAGGGATCAGGGGGTATGGATAGAAGGCAGGGATGGGATACTGAGTTGGATGATCAGCCATGATCATATTGAATGGCGGTGCAGGCTCGAAAGGCCGAATGGCCTACTCCTGCACCTATTTTCTATATTTCTATATTTCTATATTTGCCTTTATATCAGATGGGTAAATGCCAGAAATGGGTTCAAATGGATAACAAAAATAGGTGGTTAAATGTGATTAGGTATACTTCGTCACATGGAGAACAAACACCTACACAACATTCTGGCTGGCCTGTGCAAGTTCACCTGATGCAATTCCAAAGCAACATTCCTATAAATCAGCATTGCAGGATGCCTGTAAGGAAATACAGCAATGTTTCAGAAAATAGTTGACCATTATTCTCACTTCATGCTTAATCCCGTGTGTTTTGATTGATTGATTGAAATATACAGCATAGAAACAGCCCCTTCGATCCCCAAGTCCACCTTGACCATTGATCACACTAGTTCTATATTACCCCACTTTCTCATCCATTCGCTGCACACTAGGGGCAATGTACAGAGGCCAATTAATCTGTAAACTCGCATGTATTTGGGATGTGAAAGGAGACCGGAGCACCCGGAGGAAACCCACATGGTCAACGGGAGAACGTGCAAACTCCACACAGATAGCACCCAAAGTCAGAATCGAACCCAGCAGCTCTACTAGCTGCACCAGTTTACTGCCAAGAACTCGTACACTAAAAACTACATCTATCTCTGACTGACCAAAAAGCTGTAGAAACAGTAGATGGTACCTTGGCAAGGCCAGTGGCAACATTATTTGTTAATCATGGAAGATGCCTTGTTTCTTGCATTGCTTCTGAATGCTGATATATATTAGGGCACCTCCAAGCAGGCATCTGTCTTCAAAGCTTTTCATTCATTTACACAGATTTGTATCTGTTCTGCAAAATTACTTGAGGAATACATGCCCAAAAGTAACAGCTACTTTCCAGAGAAAACTGTCCAACCCCCCACTCATACATTCCTTCCTCGAGCTTCACAATTTGCAACTCGCCAATCCTTTTGTCTCACATCTTCTGTCTTTTCATCTTTGGCCTTTGTCTGGAAACTTCCCATCAAACACCCCTCCTCCCCTCGATCAACATCACCCCCCCAGGCTTTCTTCCACCCCAACCCCCACCCCCCAAACAGGCTGAAGAAGGGTCCTGTCCTGAAACGTCACCTATCACCTATCCATGTCCTCCATAGGTGCTGTCTGACCTGCTGAGTTACTCCAGCACTTAGTGTATTTTTCTCCTCTCTAGTGCATGTGGAAATGCAAATGTGCATGGAATAACACTTGTGCGGTAGGGTCTGCATGGCATTCCTATGTCTCCCTTTCTCAAATTCGATACTAAAACTGTCAAACAAATTAGTCAAGTCAAATTGGGTTTATTGTCATATGCACAAGCACGGTGAGGCACAGATACAATAAAAAGAATATGAATTTAATCTTAAAGAATCTTAATTTAAGAATAAGGGGTAAGCCGTTTAGAATGGAGATGAGGACACACTTTTTCACACAGAGAGTTGTGAGTCTGTGGAATTCTCTGCCTCAGAGGGCGGTGGAGGCCGGTTCTCTGGATACTTTCAAGAGAGAGCTAGATAGGGCTCTTAAAGATAGCAGAGTCAGAGGATATGGGGAGAAGGCAGGAACGGGGAACTGATTGGGGATGATCAGCCATGATCACATTGAATGGCGGTGCTGGCTCGAATGGCCAAATAGCCTACTCCTGCACCTATTGTCTATTGAAAATATAGCTTGTGCAGAGAGACAATGCCCAGAAATGTACAAATTATACATACATTACACAAAATTCTACAAGGGAGTAAAAATAAAAAAATGACAAACCTGGTACTAATAATAGTCTAAAGGACTATGGACTATGGAAACTTAAATGCATTTACTTACTGTACCCAAAATGTGATCTCCTGCACACTTGCTGTGACTTGACATAAGGCAACAATTGAATAAAAAAGGCAAAATGGCCACTGACCTAAATTTACTTTTCAAAATTACTTTCTTCTCCAATGCATACTTTCCAACAACATCCATTCCCAATCATGGGAGTACCTGCCTGCAGAAAATGCAGCTCTGAAAAGATGTGGCGACGCAGGTTGACAAATTGTTAAAGAAGGCGTTTGGCACGCTTGCCTTCATTCGTAAGGGTAGTGAGTACAAGAGTTGGAATGTCATGATACAACAGGATGGTGGAGAGAACACATTTGGTGTGCAGTTATGGTCACAATGTCATTGGAAGGATATTGTGAAGTTGGTAAGGATGCAGAAAAGATCCACTAAAATACTCCGAGGACTCGAGGGCTTGAATTGTAAGGAGAGGCTTGGACTTCTTTCCCTGGAGCACACGGCTGAGTAGTAACTTTACGGGAGTATATAAAATTAAGAGAGACATAGAAAAGGTGATCACTGTCTTCACTCGGGTGGAAGAGTCCAAAATCAGGGGGGAGAGATTTAAGGAGAAATGAGAAAGGATTAAAATGAGTGCAAAAGTTATAAATTAACCTTCGGAAGTGCTCTGCAATTTCATCTGCAATGCAGTAGAAACTGTTTTACCATTCCTGGATTACCATAGTCACTGGACTTGAATCCTGGAATTCCCTCCCCATCAGCACTGTGGAACACCCTTCAACTGAAGATTTTTGATGTTGGCGACTCATCGCCACTTCTTTGAGGGCAATTTGGTATGGACACAATATGCAGCCCTTCTCATCAGCACCCAGATCTCTAAAATTGAATGTAGATTTTCCATAAACACCCAGTAAAGGGCCTGTCCCACTTTCACGACCTAATTCACAATCTTTCTTACTCGTGGACATTTTTCATCAAGCTAGAAAAATGCCCCGACCTACTTGATGCCACGAGTACCTACGACTAGCAACACGACCTACCTACGACCTACCTACGACCTCGTGACGACCATGCTGAGTCAAGGGGAAACTCAGCAGAGGTTGTGAATTAGATCGTGAAGGTGGGACAGGCCCTTAAATTGTCATCACACAGCAATATCCGCCTCTAATTTAAATACACTTCACTATTTGATTCAATGTTTAAATGGTTCTGTTGAGGTGTTTATTAAAATACCTCTGCATATCCAATGAAACCTCATCATTACGATCTGCTGGGACCTACAAATGCAATTAATTTATTATCAACTTTATCAGACCTATCGACATGGATTTGTGCCTGGAAGGTCATGTTTAACTAATCTTCTTGAATTTTTTGAAGATGTTACTCGGGAAATTGATGAGGGTAAAGCAGTGGATGTTGTGTATATGGACTTCAGTAAGGCCTTTGACAAGGTTCCTCATGGAAGGTTGGTTAAGAAGGTTCAATGGTTGGGTATTAATGGTGGAGTAGCAAGATGGATTCAACAGTGGCTGAATGGGAGATGCCAGAGAGTAATGGTGGATGGTTGTTTGTCAGGTTGGAGGCCAGTGACGAGTGGGGTGCCACAGGGATCTGTGTTGGGTCCACTGTTGTTTGTCATGTACATCAATGATCTGGACGATGGTGTGGTAAATTGGATTAGTAAGTATGCAGATGATACTAAGATAGGTGGGGTTGCGGGAAATGAAGAAGAGTTTCAAAGTCTACAGAGAGATTTATGCCAGTTGGAAGAGTGGGCTGAAAGATGGCAGATGGAGTTTAATGCTGATAAGTGTGAGGTGCTACATCTTGGCAGGACAAATCAAAATAGGACGTACATGGTAAATGGTAGGGAATTGAAGAATGTAGGGGAACAGAGGGATCTGGGAATAACTGTGCACAGTTCCATGAAAGTGGAATCTCATGTAGATAGGGTGGTAAAGAAAGCTTTTGGTGTGCTGGCCTTTATAAATCAGAGCATTGAGTATAGAAGTTGGGATGTAATGTTAAAATTGTACAAGGCATTGGTGAGGCCAATTCTGGAGTATGGTGTACAATTTTGGTCGCCTAATTATAGGAAGGATGTCAACAAAATAGAGAGAGTACAGAGGAGATTTACTAGAATGTTGCCTGGGTTTCAGCAACTAAGTTACAGAGAAAGGTTGAACAAGTTAGGGCTTTATTCTTTGGAGCGCAGAAGGTTAAGGGGGGACTTGATAGAGGTTTTTAAAATGATGAGAGGGATAGACAGAGTTGACGTGGAAAAGCTTTTCCCACTGAGAGTAGGGAAGATTCAAACAAGGGGACATGACTTGAGAATTAAGGGACTGAAGTTTAGGGGTAACATGAGGGGGAACTTCTTTACTCAGAGAGTGGTAGCTGTGTGGAATGAGCTTCCAGTGAAGGTGGTGGAGGCAGGTTCGTTTTTATCATTTAAAAATAAATTGGATAGTTATATGGATGGGAAAGGAATGGAGGGTTATGGTCTGAGCGCAGGTATATGGGACTAGGGGAGACTATGTGTTCGGCACGGACTAGAGGGGTCGAGATGGCCTGTTTCCGTGCTGTAATTGTTATATGTTATATGTTATATGTTATATGTTATATATAAACATACAGGAAGGGTGAAGACAGAAATAATTATCAATACCCCATAATCTCAATGAGAAATCCAATCTGCTTTTAACCATTTAAAGCCCAAAGAAAGATTGCAGCCTTAATACTACCAGCATTGTTTTAAATGGCACTCATCGAAGTCAACTGAGTTGTTTGACTCCATTTGTAGATCTTTCTAAGCAGTTAACTGTCAGTCATAAATGTCTAAATAAACTGATGCAGTTTGACATGTGATCACATCCTCATTGCAGAATTGATAACAACTGCATAATTATTGCTATCATTGGAGTGATAACTGCAGTTGATCATGAGGTAATATTTATTCAAAATCCAATACTGTGCAATAAAGGATGTAATGCTGGTGAAGGGGTTAAAATATAAAATGCCAGAATAAGTCCAAACTACATAATAAATGCAATGCAAATACAATTTTGATCTAACATAGCATATTGAAAATTACAGCACAAGGACAGGCCCTTTGGCCCACAATGCCCGTGCAAAACATGATGCCAAGTTAAACTAATCTCCTGTGCCTGCACATGATCCATATCCTTCTATTTCCTGCATATCCATGTACCAATTGAAAAGCCTCTTAAATGCCAATTATCTGCCTCTAACACCACCTCTGGTGGCATGTTCCACCACTGTGTGTGTAAAAAACTTGCCTCACACATCTCCTTTAGACGTTCTCTCTCTCAAAGTTACACCCTCAAGTTTTTGATCATTCCACCTTGGAAAAAAGGTTCTGACCGTCTACTCGATCTATGGCTTTCACAATTCTATGCACTTCTCCCTCTGACATTCCAGAAACATTAAAAATCCAACTCTAACCATCCTCCCCTTGGAGCTAATGCCCTCTAATCCAGACATTCTTTTGGTTAAAAACAAGACAGTGCTTGAATAACTCAGCAGGTCAGGCAGCATCTCTGGACAACAGGGATAAGTAACATTTCTGGTAATTTATAGAAGCAAAGTTTAAATGTCCAGACTTGAAACATCACCCTTCCTTTTTCTCCACAGATGCTGCCCGACCCACCAAATTTTACCAGCACCTTGTGTCTATCTTTAGTATAAACCGGCATCTGCAGTTCCTTGTTTCTACAATAAACAACCACACATCAATTTACCCATTTAAACCCACAATCGCAAACAATAGCTGGGGTTACATCCAGGACTCCATTGCAAGTTTTTTTTAATACTTTGTGGACGTACAACTGACCAAATATTTAGCAACTATTCCCTTAACGCACAACTTTCTGGTTTTGAAAACCAGCTGCTTTCTGTTAATCTGAAAAATAATTAAGGGACTTAAAATGATAATGATGACTACCCCATTACATGCTTAGTTAGCTTGTTAGCATCTTCCATCTTGCTCTGATTCATTTAGCTTTCTATTCTGAAATTGACTTTCTGCAACAAACAAACATACTATATCTCCAAGAGAGTAGAGAGCATATTAAAAAAAAGTCATTTATCCAGTACCTGCTCTTCATAATAAAAATGAACTGCAAATGCTGGTTTATACCAAAGATAGCCACAAGCTGCTGGAGGATGAAATGTCACCTCTCCACTTTCTCCAAAGATGCAGCCTAACCCGCTGAGTTACTCTCGCTTTTTGTGCTTATACCTGCTTTTAATACTACTTCCGATAAAGAACGCATTGGTTGCAAACTTGAAGCTGATGTCGGATGAAATTCAAGCTCAGAGGATCATGTGGGACATGGAAACTCAAAGAGTAAGAGAAACTATTCTTTTTTCTCGCATTGCAGGCATGTATATACCATGAATTTACTTGGTAAGCGTTCTGATTTACAATAAAGTCTCAATGCTCCCATCGTGAAGAACTTCTATTCTTGTAATTGGACCAGAAAGAATTAGCCTGCCAATATATATTGAAACAAGGGTTAGGCGGTCAATAATGGACACAGAGTGCTAGAGTAATTCAGCGGGTCAGGCATTATCTCGAGAACATCTCAGGTACTATCGCAACGTTGAAGAAACATTTAGGCAGGTACATGGATAGGATAGGTTAAGAGGAATATGTGCCAAATGGAGGCAGGTGGGACTGGTGTAGATGGGGCATGTTGACCACCATGGCCTGTTTCCATGTTGTATGACTCTATGATCCCTACGATATATGTCCCAGGATGGAAATATCAAATACTAGATGGAAATATCAAATCCTTTTTTCCCAGGATGGAAATATCAAATACTAGAGGGCATAGCTTTAAGGTGAGAGGGGCAAAGTTTAAAGGAGATGTGTGGGCCACTTTTTGTTTTACACACACACAGGGTGGTGAGTGCCTGAAAGTCACTGTCAGGCGTGGTGGTGGAGGGAGATACAGTAATAGCATTTAAGAGCTTTTTGGATAGGCACGTGGATATGCAGGGAATGGAGGGATATGTATAGTGTGCAGGCAGATGAGATTAGTTTATCTTGGCATCACAATCGGAACAAACATCGTGGGCCAAAGCGCCTGTTCCCTTGCTGTACTGTTCAAAGTTTCAAAAAACTAAGCCACACATGGTTCCCTGCAGTGCCACAGCAGTGACTTTACATCCCATCCTCAAAGAATGTAGGAATTACCTCAAAAAGATGAGGTGGTGCACAGACCTCTAAATTTATGCACCGATTTTCATTCCCAGAGTATATAAAGTCAGATGTTCATATTTTCAGTATCTCAATATCTTTCATTAGGATTCTGTATGTATTTTCTTTGGTATTTAAAAATGATTCATATCTACTCTATTATGCCATACTGCATTATGGATTTTTGTCTTGATGGCTACACATACTGAATTAAGCACTGAACACTGGTCCAATTTCATTACAGAAAAGTGGCGAGGGCAGAGGGGAAGGAGGGGAGGAGAGGAGGAGGGAGAGGAATAAAAGGAAAAAGAGGGAAGAGGGTGGAAGGTGCTGCCATCAGGTTAATTATTAACATTATATTCTTGATAAATAACAATGACTTGGTTTTCAGTCCCACTTTGTCCTTATCCATTGTCGGATATTCTCATGGCAATGCAGTTACTACAGTAGACAGTTTTAAATCAACATTTGCCATGCGCGAGTATGCAAGGTGGCAGATAGCATGATGGTCTAATTAACTGCAGATTTTTAATTCAGGCGATTTATCCATCACCTGAACCACAAGAAAGGCAGTGTATGCATCAGAGATTCACACCTTGTGCATGTAAACAACCTACAATTCTCCTTTTTCAGACAGATATGCCAAATAATCCTTGCTGCAAAACTCTTATCACACATTTAATCTCAAATAGGTTACGACAGATGTA